>NC_141603.1:34797637-35097637 GCF_047967505.1 Dipteris shenzhenensis
ATTTTAAGATAGGAGTGGGAAGTAGTGGAATCTTTGATATAACTGACAATGGACTGTCTATAAGTTATGTGCAGGAATACCTTTTAGTCATGGAAAATGAAATGTATAGTCCAATAACTTTACTTTAAATGGTGAAATAGCAGGCAAGAATCTAGAGAAATGCATGAAAATGTCCATTTTATCTCTCATGAAACACGAAAGAATGTGTTTGACTAGTACAAGCTGTCCATAAATTGTAGGTTGGGCATTTTGGAATTTGATTAAGTTTTCTTCATGACTTGGAGGACATTAAAAGCATTGATGGTTTTATTGTGTGGTTTCGTGCCCAAAGTTTTCAGGTAAAATGTATAAAGTTTTCATGCCTAAAGTTTTCATGTCTAAAGTTTATAGTTTATACCTATTTGCCTTGCTTGCATCATTAAAGGAGACAATGCCATGATGGTAAGCATCCTATGTATTGATTTATATTTTATGGTCTTTTAATGTAATGTGCTTTGTTAGGCTTGCTAATGTAATGGTTGTTAAATTGATGCAGGAGGCACTTGAGATCACTCATTGGTGCACTATATTAGTCGAGCAGGAGGATACGTTGTGGTCTTCCACATCCAAATTTTAGAATGGCCTACTTAACTACTGAAGTGCATCAAAGTATTAACAGCTTGATCATTGTGATCCACATCACATGGCTTCCCCTATTGCATTGTATCCCATTGGCAATGGTGTAAAAAACTTTGTGCCTGGCTACCCTGAGAAGAGAGCCTTAATGCTGGTATTAGTATTAGGATCTTACTTGGGGACTTCAAAAGCCTCTTTTTTCTATGTATTAGAGGTAGCAAAGAGAAGGTATAGGCTATGAAGAGTTTTTGTATTTGAATGGAGAGATTATAATACAAAAATGTAGATTTTATCACATTCTCTTCCTTGCAAGATACCATGTCATAAGCAATAATTTTGATTGTCATGGTTGAAATTCTGAATGTGTTGTTAATTCAATATAAGGTAATGTCACTTTGAATTGTAGAGTATTGTTTACACCACCTCCATTTGTTGTGTAGAGAGGTAAACCTTTTAGATGCAAATTTGCCCCTTTTCCTTCATTTGTATCCAAAGTAATTGCAAATTTACTGATTTTTGAAGGTCTTCTACATTGAATTTGAACATTCAGGGAGAAATAGGGTCAAATATCATAGAGCTACTCATTCTCTCGATTTTGAACTAAAAAAATTTGTAATTGGAGTTATAGCACAAAAGTTATAGCTATTTTACTATTCTCTTCATATTCCATGCAATTAAGTTCTATTACTTGTATATATATTTTTGTAAAACTAATTTAGTAAAATATTATGAATTTTCCAAGTGAAAATAATACTCTCGACTAAGTTTGGTAATTTTGGTGACAATTTTTTGCAAATGTAGGAGGAATTCGACCATGGCACAGAAGGCAAAGTTAGTCAGGACATCAAATGGCCAAATTCACATCGTGGCGGGTTTGTGCATTTTTGGACACCCCATGATGTCCTGACCAACTTTGCCTTCTGCACCATGGTCAAATTCCTCCTTTATTTGCCAAAAATCGACATCAAATGTCCGAAGTTGTCAAACTCCTTCATCTACCTCTTCAAAATCTATATTTCTTCATAGGAAATCATGAAGTGCATCAATCCTTTACAAGGTGATATAGTAGCAAACCTAAAAATTAAAATAAAAGATACATGGACATAGCCAACCTCCATGACTAAGAAAACATAGAAAATGAAATTTTTAGATTCCTCTTCAAAATATATATTTTCTCATGTAATGCATCTAATTATTTCAAGGTGATTTAGTGATATGAAATCAAATATTTCATTGACATAGCCAACCTAAAAGGTGGCTCCAAAGGCAAGATAAATAAAGAAAATGAAAATTTACAAGGTGATGTAGTGGAAGATCAAAGTCTTCTAGATTTAATTAAAAATTACATTGACATAGCCAACCTACAAGGTTCCTCCAAAGTGCAAGAAATTAGATACTAGAGAATATACTCGGGGGGGTCACTCATCGTATGTAACCCTATCACGTGAGTTCAACAAAAGGATATTTTTTATTTCTAAAATTTACAGAAATAAATATACATAAGGGACTATTTAAAATAGTTTTGGAAAAAATTTACAGATTTGTATAGAAAAGGGGTACATTTTATTAATGAAAAATTTACACAGATAAGGGATTTTAGAAATATGCCTTGAACGCATGTGGTATAGAGGGTTTATACATAGTGACCCCCCCGAGAGAATATATTGCCTAAGGGTCTTACCAGAGCTATGCTACAAGGCACATAAGTTGTCATATTGATCAACCATCATTTGCTAAGTTACTTCCTAAATATTTTCTTTTCCATGTTTATCTATGTTGAAGTTGATGCATCTATAAAGACACATGGATTTCAATTAGGTAGATGAAGGAATTTGACAATTTGGGCCATTCCAATGTCCATTTTTGGCAAATATTGAAGGAATTTGACCAGGGCACTGAAGACAAAGTTGGTCGGGATGTCATGGGGTATCCAAAAATGCAAAAACCCACCATGGCATGAATTTGGCCATTTGGAGGGTATCCAAATGGCCAAATTCGTGCCATGGTGGGTTTTGGCATTTTTGGAGACCCCATGATGTCCCAACCAACTTTGCCTTCTTCGCCGCGATCAAATTCCTCCTACATTTGCCAAAAATTGACATTGAAATGGCCAAAGTTGACAAATTTCTTCATCTACCCCTTCAAAATCTATATTTCTTTGTAGAAAATCATGAAATGCATCAATCCTTTACAAGGTGATGTAGAAAAATCTCAAATTTTGGTTTTCAAACACTCCATCTAATCAATGTGGTGCCATGGTCACAAATCCCTTCTACATATGTATTGGAATGGCCAAACTTGGCAAACAACATTTTATTGACTTGTAAGTTACATCAAAATGTGATATAACTTTTGTGTGCAAGCTGATATAAAAAAAGATGCAATATTAAAAACAACAGATAATTAAAATAGACATAACAAAAGATTCACCATTAGTCCATAGATGCATGAAATTTTTTTGCTTTAGATAGAATAATATTATTAGAAAAACGTGTTTGTATTTCAAATTGTATTACAAAGGGGCTTCATAGCCTATTTGAGAGTGCTCTCAACGGAAGCAAGAACGGAAGAGGGAGAGAGAGAAACAGAGAGCCACACAAGTTTTGGTGGGTGCAGAACCACCCTAATCTTCTTTTTCATTCATTTATATATGTGTTTGAGTATTGTACATAACCGGGGTAAAGGCACAGTGACCTTTAACCCCCACAACCTCCCACTTAAAGGACAATGTGCCTTTAAGGGAGAACAACCAGTGAGCATACTATCCAATGCCCATCAATACACGACAATACTCAAACCGCTGACTAGGTAGACTCTTCGTCAGCATATCTGCAAGGTTATCATCTGTATGAACCTTGACAAGCTCTATGTGCTTGTCCTCAAGTACCTCCCTGATGAAATGGTACCTGACCTCAATGTGTTTGGTCTTTGCATGAAAGACCACATTCCGTGCTAGCTGAATAGCACTCATGGAATCACTATGCAATGTCGGTACACCTGTATGAATCCCCAAATCTCCCACTAGCCGATCAAGCCATATAGCCTCCTTGCAACCCTCTGTGGCTGCAACATACTCAGCCTCTGTGGTAGACAAAGCCATGCACTTTTGTGCACGAGACATCCATGACACTGCACCACCTGCAAAGGTGAACACATAACCAGAAGTGGATCTCCTACTATCCACATGCCCTTCATAGTCTGAATCTGTGTACTCAAGTACACGCATGTCTCCTTTACCAAAGCAAATGCACATCTCCTTGGTACCCTTCATGTACCTCATGATGCACTTAACTACCTCCCAATGCCTCTTTCCTGGATTAGCCATACACCGGCTAACAACTCCCACTGCAAATGCAATGTCTGGTCTAGTAGCTATCATAGCATACATAAGACTCCCAACTGCTGATGCATAAGGAACCTTGGCCATCATGGCCCTTTCCTCATTTGATTTGGGACTATCTGTATGACTCAGTTTCACATATGGAGGCAATGGAGTACTCACTGCCTTCCCCCCCACCATATTGAAATGCTGCAATACTTTTATAACATACTCTTTTTGTGAAAGCCAAAGGAGTCTACTCCAATCACACGTGATGCGCATACCAAGAATATGACCTGCATGTCCCAAATCCTTCATATCAAAAGCCTCATGAAACTTGGCCTTTAATGCATCTAGCTCATAAGTATTCTTGCTAGCCAATAGCATATCATCCACATATAGTGCCAGGATTATCAGGCTACTATCCTTAGCCCTTTTAGTGTAGAGGCAGTGATCAATTTCACTCCTTCTAAAACCCTGGGACCGAATTAAAGCATCAAACTTCTGATACCATTCTCTAGGTGCTTGCTTAAGACCATAGAGACTCTTCTTCAGCTTGCAAATGCTCTTTGCCCTTTTCTTCAAAGCCTTCCGGCTGCACCATATAAATTTTCTCATGCAAATCCCTATGCAAGAAAGCTATCTTGACATCCATCTGCATAAGCTCCATATCCTCTACTGCCACTAGTCCAAGCATGCATCTAAGTGTGGTCATCTTCACAACCAGAGAGAATATCTCATCAAAGTCCACACCCTTCTCTTGCTTGAACCCTTTAGAAACCAAACGGGCCTTGTACCTAGGCACATCATCACCTGTGACCTTCATTTTGTAGACCCATTTACATGGCAATGCTTTCTTTCCATGTGGCAAAGAAACCAAGTCCCAAGTCTTATTCTTCATAAGTGAACTAATCTCTGATTGCATAGCATACTCCCACTTGCATTGATCCTCACGCATCATAGCCTCTCTATAGCAAGAAGGCTCCCTGCAATCAGTAAGCATCACATAGTCTACCCCTGGAACAAACCTATCAGGTGGTCTAGACACTCTAGATGATCTTCTCAAAGGCATTTCAGCTTGCTGTCCCACCTGCATATCAGCCACATTTGGCTCATTATTTCCACCTTTAGATGATCCATCATCTACCCTTGATTTATACCTGTGGGAGTACTTGGTGGTACCATTTCTTGCACATTTGGTGCATGGACAGCTTGCTATCTATCAACATATGCAGGTGGATTCACATCCTGGAAAGTGATTCTCCTCATTTCCACATCCCTCATGGGTGCCTTATGCATCTTCTTCTCATTGAAGACCACATCATGGCTGCATATGATCTTCTTTGCTTTTGGATCCCAGAGACGATAGCCCATCTCTCCACTTTCACCATAACCTAGAAAGATGCATTTCCTAGACTTAGGATCTAGCTTCTTTCGAAGCTCTTTTGGCACATGTGCATATGCCTCACACCCAAATATACGCAAATGAGAGTAAGAGGGCTTCTTGCCACTCCATGCCTCTTCAGGAATACCACCATTCAAACTCTTACTAGGTGATCTATTGATCACATGCACTGCAGTCTTCATTGCCTCAGCCCAAAAACCACCAGAAAGACTTGCATTGGAAAGCATGCATTGCAACCTTTCTTGAATGGTACGGTTCATCTTTTTTGCAACTGGATTTTGCTCTGGAGTATGAGGGGATGTGAACTCCCTCTTAATCCCACGTGTATCACAAAAATGCTGAAAGTCATGAGAGAGATACTCTCCACCATTGTCAGTCCGTAGGCATTTAAGCGTTCTACCTGATTGATTCTCAACCAAGGCCAGCCATTTCTGAAATACCTGGAATACATCACTCTTCCGAGCTATAGCATAAGCCCACACTTTCCTAGTTGCATCATCAATGAATGTCACATAGTATTCGGCCCCGCCTAATGACCGTGTAGGCATGGGACCACATACGTCTGAATGCACCAAATCAAGCATTTCAAACTCTTTCTTTCCCCTTCTTTTATGGGCTGATTTAGTCTGCTTCCCATAGAGACAATGCTCACAAAATTCAAAATCAGAGAAACTCAAATACGGTACATAACCCAAACGGCATAAGAGTTTCATTCCATTCTGGCTCATGTGCCCCAACCTGCAATGCCACAAAGAAGTGCTTGGCTGCTCGGTTATTGCAACAACATGATCAAATACTCCTGATACATGTAAGGGATACAAAGTCCCACACTTGGCACCCCTGGCCAAAAGCATAGAGCCCTTCTGAATTTTCCAACTCTGAAAGCAAAAAGTGGTGTGAAAACCAACATCATCTAGCTGACCCACTGAAATAAGACTCTTGGTCAGCTTAGGCACATGTCTCAAATGTTTCAAAACAAATGCAGACCCATTTGCAAAAGAAAACTTTATGTCACCTACTCCCACTATGTCACATGCATAGTCATTTCCAAGATGCACACAACCTGTCTTTCCACTGTCATAAGTGGAGAACCATTCCCTATGGGGAGTAACATGGAATGAAGCACCAGAATCCAAAATCCAATCCTGGGAATATGCATCATCTGAAGTGGTAAGCAACTCTGCAGATAAACTAGACATGAAGAGAACGTCATTGTCACTATCATGTGTGACTGCATTGATCTCCTCGATCTTCACTTTACTTTGTCCTCCCTTGGACTCTCTTCCTTCTTATTTGCACCCCAATTTGCATTCTTTTTCTTATCATTTTGCTCTCTTTTCAGCTTGTCGGAATCCTTTTTCATATGGCCCTTCTTGCCATAGTGGTAACACTCAATGTTCCGTGCCCTGGATTTGCTACGAGACTTCCCTCTTTCTTGGGACTTCCCACTGAAGGCGAAGTATCATGAAACAATCGAGGAATTCATTTGCTAACCAGAGCCATACTTTTGGTAGCTATGTTAGGTAATCCCAATCCACCCTGCAACTTTGGGGCCTTCAAAGTATCCCCCAAGGAATGTAATGCATTTTTTTATTGTCACCCTCCTTATCCCACAAAAAAGACCTAAATAGTTTCTCTATGTCATTCCAATGGCTCTTCTAAGGCCATGCGATCGATGGAGCTTGATTTTAATCTAATTCTTGAACCAGTTGAAACGTTGACGAAGAGAGAATCTACCCAACCCAATTGATGCACCTAAGTACCGAATTACTTCACCTCCCTTTTTCCATTAAACAGGCACTTATAGTAGCAACCAATCCAGTAAGGCATCCTCACTAGTTCTTAGAGCATAAGACTTAACCCAACTACAAATAGAGCTAGAGCCAAGCCAAAATAGCTGGGATTCTTTTAGTACGTTTTATATAGAAACGAACGTGTTTTTTGAATTAAAAACACATGTGGACGTTCAAAACGCACAAAACACTTTTGTTATAATCAGTCAATGTGCACTGGTTGACTAGCTAGATACCGATCGGTGAATCCCAACACCAACCAGTATTTTCTTGAAAATACCGAATGGTGTTGGGATTCACTGATTGGTGAAAAAAACACCAATCGGTGAATCACTACACCAACCTGTATATAATAAACCGATCAGTGAAACTCAAGACCGATTGGTATATTTGGAATAAATTGGTCGGTGTAGTGAAATACCGATTGATGTGCATTGTCAGAACACATATGTCAAGTTGGATTCTATAAAAGGGCACCTTCGCATCATTTTTTTTCGCCTTTCAACAAAATTCACTACATTTTTCCTTTTTTTTTTGCATCCTCGCTATTTTCCACTTCCACATGAAGCTTTTGGTGAGCTTTTAACCTCACTATTGTTTTCAGTTAGGGTCGGGTGATGGCTCGCTTCGGCCAACTGGATTCACCTCACCTCAGCTATGAGAAGAGAGAGAGAAATATGCCATATGTTTGTGCTTGCTTGCTTCTATGTGTGTGTTTGCATGATGTGTTTCACTCGGGGCCGGATGATGACTCGCTTTGGCTGGTTAGATTCATCTCACCTCGAGTGATGTTCTAGTAGTATCATGATTAAGGCCGCATGATGGCTCACTTTGGCCGGCTGGATTCACCTCGTCCCAATTGAGAGAGGAATATGTGTGGTGCTTATTTATGCTTGCTTATATGTGTTGGCATGTGTGATTTTTATCACTTGGGGCCAGATGATGACTCACTTTAGCCAGTTGGATTCATCTTGCCTCGAGTGACGTTCTATTAGGTAGTATCATGATCAAGGCCGGGTGATGACCTGCTTCATCCAGTTGGATTCACCTCGCTTTGGTCTACTATCATATATTCATATACATTGTATGTAGTTGTGAATAGAGTGGGTTATTGTACGGATGATAGCTCACTTTGGCTAGCTGGATTCATCTCGACGATGACCTTCCCAATGAGCTCAAGATGTGTGATCACACAATGTTAATCTAGATCATCTTGGTTCATTACATCGTGATTGCTGTTATATGTTTTCATGTTTCATCTTTTATAGCCTATCCTTCTTCGAAAGCCTGATAGGGTTTCTTGGAGTAATTTGTATGAGGCGTGCTATTGCTTGTAGTGTCCACATTATAATTATCTATTAGAAATTCATGTTAGCATACATGTGCATAGATCTCAATTTTATTACTTGAATTTTTTGCAATTGTTTTTGTAATGAATGTTGAGTGTTAACGTAATGCTTTACGATTGGGCATAGATGTCTCAATTACTTAATTGCTATGCATTGGTTTTCATATGTACATGTTGTGACTCATCATGGTAGCAGAACCTCATAGGTGCTTACGTAATGATTGTTGTGTGAATTAGATCTATACCTCTACCTTCCTCATGGTAGCCAACCCTTCGAAGAGACAGAGAGACACTTGGAGAATGGATTTGCAACACCTTGTTCATAGGGTGTGCATTCGACATATTATTACATTGACTAAGGAGCAAACAAGAGAGATTCTGCATACCAAGTCTAAGCTGGATGAAATGCATCAGCACATACTTGCTCAATTTGACTGTAGATGGACGAGGCACAGTTAGGTGGAGCGAACAGAGGAGAAAGAGTTTGTACTAAATTTCCTACCTAGAGTGCTCGGTGATATAATTGTATAATGGGAAATGTAAAGTAGTCAGAGCCCTTGATAGATGCAGCAAGGTCGAAGTTGGGTAGGTGGCTCATAGAATGGAAAGAATCCTGCACTGCCATTCATAGGAAAAATTGAAAGGAAAAAGGTGCAGTCGGTAGACTATTGCATGTCACCATGCAATATTATACCCAAGTTGCTAGTGGCTCCTTAGAAAGAATAGACACGAGAAGTCAAGAATATTATACTAAAGTTGCTAGTGGCTCTTGAGAAAGAATAGACATGAGAAGTCAAGACAATAAGGCACACATAGACCTGTGCACAAAGTTTGCTAACATGTGCTCTACAATGGTACACTTCCCACTAGTTGCATTGACAATTCTTGAGGAATTAGGTGGGGGAGTGGAAGGAAAAGTGTATCAGGTTAAGGTAGAGGGTGTGCCAGGTTTCAAGCCAACCCTATCTTATGTTGGCAAGAAGTTGATGTACAATACTGCACATGCACATATATCGTTGAAGAGAAAGCTGGTAATGACTGTAATGCATAGGGCCGTGTGTTGCACAATTGGTTACACACACATTAGCGATCTTTGGTTAATCAATCCATACTTCAATGGAGGTAGTATGACATGCTCATGAGCCAACCTTCCATGTATCATGATTATCCAAACTAGGCAAGGCGAGGCAACCCCCATGAGCAACCTTGAAATGCATGGCATGATACACGGAGTCAGATGCGAGCAGGGCCTATTCTGTAATAACACTCTTGCCATTTGCGTAGCTATTGCTAGTGCAATGAAAGTAGTGCACGAGAGGGGGTTCAAAAACACTCATTTGAATGCCAAAAACTATGTGCTGGATTTCATACCAGATGGGAAATCTCTGCGGGTGAGCATTATTGATTGGGGAAGGGCTCCACAAAACTGAGAGCAAGCCCGTGCAGGTTCAAGCGCTTGCTCCAAAGTCAAGATTTCCTTGGTTTGCACCAGAGCTTTATGCAAGAAATGATGTTGTACCTCAATCAAATGGTGCATGGTCAGACATGTCAGATTGCTATGCTGTTGGTTGATTACTTGTCGAAATAGCCAACTTCCTTGTGGGGTGCGGGTCCGTACTGTCAAGTGATGAACTATACTCAAGGCATGCAATCAAGCTATTGTGGGATTGTAAACTCCACTTGTGTGAGAATGAGCCTCAGGAATGGATGATAATGGAATCATTGCTAACTAAACTTCACGCACACTATGCTGATGAAAATGAAGCAATGCATCCAATGGACGATATGAAAACTTATCTATAAAATTATGATTTTGACATATCGTCATATTTCCATTTGCAAGTCCTGTACTTTTTAAATATTCCTAAATTATATTTTGCATTGTTTTGAAATGGATGTTGAATAACATCATTGGTTGTTTAGGGTTTATGTTTTGAAATTTTGAGAAAACAATCTTCTACAATAGGATGAGAAGCAAATGTGTTTATATGTATGTATGTATCATGTCTTGAACTTGTACCTTTGCTATTATGTTTAGGGTTTAGCATTTCACCAAAACAATGGCATCATCATCAACAACACCCTTCGACCATCCACATAGGCGGAGTACCAAGCCCAAATGCACACGTGGTAGTCAAGCGATGAAGTTCATGACCTGTGGAGATGATGTGACTTGAAAGATTATTTCATGTGTAAATACTAAGCTATAGTGATAAGTTTTATTACGATGCACCGAGCATAATGAGCAAGCTAGAAGAACACCAATTTTGTAAGTAGGCCCCCCTAAAAAGGCACACACATGATAAATAAAGGTTATCCTCTAGTGTCATCTTGATGAGTTGGTAGAGTTGCAAGGCAAGGAAGTGGAGAGACACCCATTTGTTCCTTAATTGTGGCAAATAGTGGGGCAATTGTTTTGAAGATGTTTGCCATTTTGTGCATCCCATTGCTAGAATTAGATCCTCCACACACATCTAAGGTGGACCAAATAGAGATCTTTGGGTTAAGCCCTTGGATGGCATCTGCATTGATACAACCCATGTCTTGAAAAACATGGTGAGCCCCTCTTGTTGCCTCGTCAACCCCTCTTGAGTTCTGTGCTATAACAAAATATTAGAGGTGGATGATCAAACCAGCTATCACAAATAAAATTGTAATAAATGAGTGCATGGTGTGAGTGTTATGAATAAAGAATAGACTAAAGGGTAGCACAGACATGATTCTAAAATTTAGAAAGAAATATGTACGATCAAAATAGGAGAAAGAAGTAGATTTTTAATTCGACCAATGAAGATGAGGTAACTTGAAAGATTCTTTCATTTATAAATACTAGGTACAGTGATAATGCTTATTGAATTGGACCGAACACACATTTGGCAAGTACACGTTATGCTCTAGCATCATCTTTATGACTTGGTAGAGTTGAAAGCCAAGAAAGCGAGGAAACACCTGTTTGTTCCTTGATTGTAGTAAATAGTGAGGGGATTGTTTTGAAGATGTTTCCCATTTCATGCATCACCCCATTGCTAGAATTAGATTTCCCACATGCATATGAGGTGGACTAGATAAAGATCTTGGGGTTGAGTCCTTGGATGGCATCTACATTGATACGGCCCATGTCTTGGTAAACATTGCGATTGAGGAGGAGGTAGTCATGGAGGGCAGAGGCATTGCTTGTAAATGCATCAAGCATTGTGCACACATAAGTAGCTTGGGCCTTGACCATGGCCAGAAGACCCATGGCCTCTTGCTTGTTGCAAGCATAAAGCTTGGAATTTTCCTCCTTCATGGTAGCATAGAGGGTAGCCTCAGCAGTGCACTTGCCGAAATCGGCAGAGAATTGCTGCTCATAGAGGATGGTATCAATGGCATGTCGACATTTGTAAAGGGTGGTGTTGGTGGACTGCATGCATTCCTTGTACTAGACGATGGTGGGAGTGAGAGTGGTGGCACGGAGGCACTCAATTTAGGCGGCTGCCAAGTGGAGCTCAAGGTCCTTCTAGAGCTTGGCCTCATTGATGGCAAAAGCATTGGAGGCCTTAGTCCTACCGAGGTCAGCCTACTAGGAGCAGAGGTTAATTTTGGTGGCAAGAGAAACATCAGCTTGGGTGATATCAATAGCCTTAGAATTTTGATAGATTTTGGTATCTCCTTCAATCTTAAGCTCCTGCTACCTCGCCAGCCCATCCTGATGCATCCCATACACCCTCGTCTCTGCCTCCACCTTGGCTGCATTTTGCCTTGTTAGTCCTTCCCTCTCCTTTGCCCCCACACCCCCTTTGTACCTTGCCTCCGCCACCTCCACCTTGGCTTGATTCACCGCCTCCTGCTGCATCTTCTACCTCAAATACGAGAGGTACTCGTGCCCCTTCATGTACGTTCGTATTGTAGATGTGCAACGTGAACTTGTTTAACTCCAACTGCACTTTCTTGAACACTTCCTTCTTGAACTCGGCTAGTTACAAACTAGTAAACAATATAGCGCATCCTCTTACAAAGAGAAAAATAGGGAATTTCTCTAGAATAGGCTAACTAGGAAGTGTTCCTAGTCTTACAAAGAGAAAAATAAAAGCATGATGAAAGTTGAAACATATGAACACTAAAAGACTCAGACCAGACACAAGCTCCTATCATCCAAAAAATACAACTTGCTACAAGATAGCCCCTAAAACATAAATCATTCAACTTAGCAACAACATTCACAACCATATCAACCTACATAATTCTTACCATAAGCAAATCATCTATCACCTGGGCAACAACATCCTCAATTAAAAATGGAAAGTTCATTAAAAAAGAAGGCAACAAGTTGGCTAGAATCTACTCCCAAAAGGACTTTCACCTATGTACTACAAAGCAGAACTAAATTTTCCTAGAAGATGTATGGGTGCTAGCTAGAAAAAAATAAAAGTCGTGTGCTTACATTTGGCAAAAGTGAAAATATTGGCCATCCGTCATGTTCCCAAAGTCTTAGGATTGTCATATGAAAGTACTACCAATGAACTCAATGACCTAAGATGAGTATTCCTAGGAGTACTTATCTCAGGTCACTGAATTAAATCAAATTTCAATGCAGAGATGCAAGGTGTGAAGGGGAAAATGAGCAATGTCACACCTTAATTTCAAGATTTTGAGAGATTAGGAAGGGCAAAAATGGCAAGAAAGAAGAAGATAGAGTTGAGGAGCAGTGCATAGATACCTAGAAAAGATTTGCCCAATAGAGCTACATTGATTGCTGCCACTACAGCATCTAAATGGCTTCCTGTATCAGAAGAAATTGGCAACAACACCTATTTCATTAATTTTGGACTTTCTGTGTTGGACGAAGCCCAAAAATCCTTCCCAAATGAAAACATTACTTTATGAAAATATCCTTTCCAAATCAAAATTTTACTTTCTAAAAAGTTTCTTCCCAAATCAAAAGTTCACTTTGTGGCACTGTCATATTCACATAAAAATATTGTTTTTTCAATCTATACTTTTGCACCAACATGCAAGAATTTGAAATAATCCTATATTAGAAATTCTAGCTATATCTAAGTTATTTGTTAATTTAATTATTTTTAATATTTTTCCTTGACGTTTTTCCTTCCTAAATCAAAAGTTCACTTTGTGGCTCTATCATATTCACATACAAATATTGTTTTTTCAATCTATACTTTTGCACCAACATGCAAGAATTTGAAATAATCCTATATTAGAAATTCTAGCTATATCTAAGTTATTTGTTAATTTAATTATTTTAAATATTTTTCCTTGACGTTTTTCGTTGACGTGATAAATTTATAAATCCATGAAAGGAGACTTAAATATTTCATGAAAATAACATTGTCACTCGGCAATACATTGCACAAAATTTAACAAAACTTTTAATAAATAGAAAGAAGACATGATGCCATAAGACCAAAGAGGGATAATAGCAATTGTAGCTTTATGTATATGATTACATTGAGAGACGTTGCTCTTAGCTAGAGTCTTTATATCCAAAATGATATAGATTGAACATATGTTTACAACTCGGGGGGGTCACTATGTATAAACCCTCTATATCACGTGCGTTCAAGGCCTATATTTAAAGTCCCTTATCTGTAAAAGATTTCATGAATAAAATGTACCCCTTTTCTATACAAATCTGTAAATTTTTTCCAAAACTATTTTAAATAGTCCCTTATGTATATTTATTTATGTAAATTTTAGAAATAAAAAAAATCCTTCTGTTGAACTCACGTGATAGGGTTACATATGATGAGTGACCCCCCCGAGGTTTACAATTTAAATTGTTGCTCTTAAAGAGCCTCAATTCGTGCCATCTGCACAATTTGACACCCCATTGTCTTATTGCTCAATGTCACGACAGTCCCTTGCCAGTTGCCATTTGCATAATTTGACCTAGGCTTGTCTTGCCAAGCCTTGCCCCTTGGGTGCATTGACTCCCCATTGTCTTATTGCTCAATGCGATAGTCCCTTGCCAGGTGCCATCTGCATTAACTCCCTGTTGTCTTTCCAAGCCTTGACCCTTGGGTGACATCCAATGCAAAATACAGGTGCCATCTGCATTAACTCCCACAAGTTATCTTGCCAAGCCTTGCCCCTTGGGTGCATTGACTCCCCATTGTCTTATTGCTCAATGTGATAGTCCCTTGCCAGGTGCCATCTGCATTAACTCCCTATTGTCTTGGCAAGCCTTGACCCTTGGGTGACATCCAGTGCATATTTTGACTCTCATTTGACATACGAGGTGATGACTCTGATTATAATTGTCTTGGATTGGCTCCTTGCCTAGTACCCAAATAAAATCCTTCTGAATCAATGGACTTCAATACAAAGCTTTAATCATGGACATTCTTCATTTGCGCTGTCTCCTTCTACTTCCTCCATGGCGAGCATCCTTAAAAATTCGTGTATATGCAAAATAGTTTGCTGTGGTATTTTTATTTTTCCTTCTACCTCATATCCCATGTGCTTCTTTGATTTCTTTGCCCTTGAATGCCAAGACACTATGATTGTCTCCGTCGAAACTTGAGAGACTGCTTCATCATTTGGGACCCACTCCTTCATTATACAATTAGTATATAATGTGTTGTTATCCATATTCTCCTTCCTGCCCTTTGGCTCATACCAAACCGCTGTAAATGTTGTAGCTCTCCCTTGGTCATCTCTTTGCACATCAACTACTTTTGCAACCCAAAACTTCACATTCTCATATTCATCATCCGATGGCCGAACCACAACAAAACAATCGACCTCTATATCTACTTGTGGCATAAACTCTCTCTTCTTCGGTCCACAATATGGACGTGGGAGTAATGATACAAAATCATTTTCAAAGACTGGAGCTGGGCGCAAATCGTTATGAACATTTGGCCAAAACATATTGCATTCTTCCTTGACATCCTTTGAGCCTCGCATTCTCTCAAGGTCCTTTATTAAATTTCGTGTCTTGTTAATTATAGTGGTAGTGTGTTCTCTCCAAGTAGGCTTCGAATCAGGATATCTCCGGAGCATTTCCTCTTTGTATGTAATAAATGCTTATAATCCATCTATTTCACAATTAGACCTCTCATTAAATTCTTGTATAGGAGCCCATGTTGGATACCTTTCCTTGCTGGGAATTGAAGTTAAGAGACTGTAAGGTTCTTCAGGTTCCCATTTTGTATCATGAGAATACTGTTGCCATTGCATTACGGGTTTTTCATCTTTTAAAAAAAAACAAAAGTAGTGTGGATTGGTATGACCTGTCAATGCATCACCACCCGTTTGTATGAAAGGTAGAATGAAGCTCTTCCAATCATACATTCTTTCGAGCCTCTCACATACTATACTTTCCTTACGACCACCAACTTGCCTGCCACATCTTCTTACCAAGTCATCTATTGTCTCCACATCCTTGCATTTAAGCTCCCTTGAGACTGTGCTAAAAACCTGATCGATATCCTCATGTGTATGCCCAACATACAAAAATCCACATTCGACCATTCGATGAGCAACTAGCATGGAGCAGAAGGCAAACATGAGTACATTCTTATTTTCTCGCCAGCAATTATCAGCTTGTATTCTCAAAGTCGGTGGCAAGCGACCTTTTTCTGCATGTACATTGCGAATTGCCTTCATAATAGATGTTACAACTTGATTGCTATCATGTAGATGCAAGGAATCAATCCATATATCTGCAAAGAACTTAATTCCATGCACTAACACTCCACATAGATGTGTCTTTAGAAAGTGCTTTCCTTGTAATTTAGGTGGAGTGGCAACAAAACAAGGCAATGTTGTTGTATTCTGATCCATGCCATCTACAATAAGGCACATGTAGTCATCAGGATGCGAAATAGCTTGCTCCTTCCAAAATGCATATTTTTGTCTGGAATGTCGAATAAGGTCATGATGAGATTTTCGGTTTTTTTTGTATAATTCCCTTTGATTTGGACATGTTGCACTCTCAATCGCTCGCTTTAAATCATCACAGACATTGCACTTTGACATTTTTTGCCTCCTTGGGATTTTAACATATCCAAAGTTCTTCTTCCAAAGAGTATACAAAGTATGAGAAGAAGCTACGGCATCCCCTCTTTGCCTTTGCTTTTCTGCAATAGAGTCAAATACTTCGAGCTTTGTCAAGCCCATTGGAAGGTGCATTTCAGTGATCGCATCACTGTTAGGGAGTTTGGTAGATATATGGGGTTGAGGCAAAGCATTTTCATGTATGAAGTCTTGCAAAATTGCTGCTGCCCTGACAGTTGAGATTCTTGATTTGGACCTTCCTCTATTACCGTGAATGCTAAATTTGTTGCCGCCCTTTGCCTTGGTGACTAAATCCCAATATGTACCATGGGATAATCCAGTAATATTGCGATATGCCTTATTGCAAATTCTTTTTCCATTTACGAGAGGTTTTACCTTTTGTCTTAAACTTAGCCTTTTATTGCCATTCTAAAGAAAGCAAGAGAGACTTGTGAGAAGGTATTCATTTCTTTCGCTTCCCCTTCTTTGCCACACGTGTCCTCTACATTTCCTAATGTCTGCAAGATCAATGAAGCACATACATCTTCGCTTGCAACATAGATATCCCAATGCATTTAACATATTCTCCTCCTTCATTACTCTCTTCCTCTTTGGTTGCTTTTGTGGATCTGCCTGGATTCTCTTTCTCTTCATGCATATGTATGACCGTTTTCGTTCCTCGTGCACATTGTTATCTGTATTTATGCACTTCTTCTCCTCACATTTGTTTGTAACCAAGCATCCATGATTGGTCGTTGCATCCTTGTTCATATCACAATCAAAGTTAAATACTGAATAATCCTCTGTTGATCTCATCCTCGTTTTTAACATACTCTTAGGACCATTCAATGAATTCAATATTCTACGAGAGTATTGAGAACCTTGAAACTCTTCCACTCCTGAGAGAACATCACTCATTGGGACATCTTGCATGGCTTTCACAAATCCACAACCTTGATTGACACCAGGTTTGTTAATATGTATGAACTCATCCACACTTGACAAGACATCGCTATTGAAACCTTTGCCCTTCTCACTGTGCAAGAATTCATCCACCCCAGATAAGGCTTCGCTTCTAAAATCATTTTGTTTCTTGGAACCAATGAACTCATCCACTCCAGATAAGATGTCACTACTATAATTGAGTATATTGAAATCATCCACATTTGAAGTGATAGAGCCTGGCACATGGGCACGCTTTTTAGGTCCTTTGATATTGTAGTATGCGTTGTCTTTATCATTGAAAACCACGTGCCTCTTTCTCATGTTTAAAAATTGCATGCTCCATCTCATATTCTTGCCTACCTCATAGTAGGGATCACATAAGGATGTTATGTTATCAACCATACCATCATCAGTGACTTTTAGAATCCTCATCTGCGCAAATGACCATTGCTCCACTTGTTCAAATCCCAATACTTCACCTTCTGCTACAATCTTATTTGCAAATGATCTCATTTGTAAAATGTCCCCTATAGTAAAATCCAAGGTGGTGCACTTTGTATTCTTGATAATGTCTGTTGCATAAGTCTCATCTTTGTCCCATGCTATAAATGATTTGTTGGATGTATTGTAGGGCATAACATCTCCAAGTGTTTCCATATCTCCACATTTATACTTTAGCTCAACATGTGCGCTAAGAATCTTTGATACAGTAACTACTACCTTATCTTCGCCAAGTCTTCGAAAGTGGCAAAGTGAATTGGGATCACTATCGTGGATTGTAGCAAATGCAACTACTTCTCTTTTGCTATATAAGATCACATCCATCCCTGGAACAAAATCTATAGCCATCTCCTTTGTGAGAGTCCTTCGCAAGCAAGCTGCAGTGGCAACAATTACATAAATATTAGTCTCTTTTTAATAATCTACTTATTTATTATAATTTTTATTTAGTACTTAATTTATTAGTGGGAGAAGTTATCCGATCAAGTACTCATCAGATGGACATGCCAAGTTATCCTTTGCATGGTCAATCAAGCATTAAATACTATTTTTGCTCTAGTGTCATGCACATCCGTAAAAAAACATGAGCCTACTAGGTACGTTATCCAATCAAGCACTAATGGGATGCGGGTGCCACTTTGCATGTAAGTCAATTCCACCTAGTTGAGGTGTACAAAAAGTGTTGTGCCCATAGGATATGCTTCGCATGGTCCATCGAGCATTAAATACTATTTTTGCTCCTGTCATGAACATCCATAAAAAAAACACGCTGCTAGGTGTGTTATCCGATCAAGTACTTATGCGATGGGAATGCCACTTTGCATGTAAGTCAATTCCACCTAGTTGAAGGTGTGTGCAAAGTATTGTGCCCATCCAATATGCTTTGCATTGTCGATCAAGCATAACACACTATTTCTGCCTTACTGTCATGCACAACCATATAAAAACACGGCCATAGGTGTGTTATTCAAATAAGTACTTATCAGATGGGGGCTCCACTTTGCACGCAAGTCCGTTCTAACTACGTTGAGGTGTGTGCAAAGTATTGTCACCATCGGATATGATTTGCATGGTCGATCACGCATTATACACCATTTTTTCCCTAATGATATGCACATTCGCACAAAAACACGCCATTAGGTGTGTTATCTGACCAAGTACTTATCGGATGGGTGTGCCTCATTCAGAACATTTCAATACCACCTAGGTTGAGGTGTAAAAAAAGTTTTGTGCCCATTGGATATGCTTTGCATGGTCAATCGAGCATCAAATACTATTTTTACTCTAGTGTCATGCACATCCGTCAAAAAGCACGCTGCTAGGTATGTTATATGATCAAGCACTTATGGGATGGGCGTGCCACTTTGCATGTAAGTTGATTCTACCTAGTTGAAGGTGTGTGCAAAGTATTGTGCCCATCGGATATGCTTTGCATTGTCGATCAAGCATAAAACACCGTTTTTGTCTTAGTGTCATGCACATTCGTCACAAAGAGGTCAAAAAACGCAGTCCTAGATGTGTTATTCAGACTAGTACTTATCGTGGATGAGGGCTCCAGTTTGCACGCAAGTCTGTTTCAACTAGGCTGAGGTGTGTGCAAAGTATTGTCACCATCGGATATGATTTGCATGGTCGATCACGCATTATATACCGTTTTTTCCCTAGTGGTATGCACATCCGCAAAAAAACACGCCCTTAGGTATGTTATCTGACCAAGTACTTATCGGATGGGTGTACCTCTTTGACAACATTTTAATACCACCTAGTTTGAGGTATAAGAAAAGTATTATGCCCATCGGATATGCTTTGCATGGTCGATCGAGCATTAAATACCATTTTTGCCTTAGTGCCATGCACATCCGTAAAAAAACACGCTGCTAGGTGTGTTATCCGATCAAGAACTTATGCGATGGGAATGCCACTTTGCATGTGAGTCAATTACACCTAGTTGAATATGTGTGCAAAGTATCGTGCCCATCCGATATGCTTTGCATGGTTGATCGAGCATTAAATACCATTTTTACCTTAGTGCCATGCACCTCCGTAAAAAAACACGCTGCTAGGTGTGTTATCTGATCAAGCACTTATGCGATGGGCGTGCCACTTTGCATGTAAGTCAATTACACCTAGTTGAAGCTGTGTGCAAAGTATTGTGTTCATCGGATATGCTTTGTATTGTCGATCAAGCATAACACACCGTTTCTGCCTTAGTGTCATGCACAACCATATAAAAATACGGCCATAGGTGTGATATTCAAATAAGTACTTATCAGATGGGGGATCCACTTTGCACGCAAGTTCGTTTCAACTACATTGAGGTGCATGCAATGTATTGTCACCATCGGATATGATTTTCATGGTCGATCACGCATTATACACCATTTTTTTCCTAATGATATGCACATCCGCAAAAAAACACGCCATTAGGTGTGTTATTTGACCAAGTACTTATCGGATGGGTGTGCCTCATTGAGAACATTTCAATACCACCTAGGTTGAGGCGTACAAAAGGTTTTGTGCCCATCGGATATCATTTGCATGGTCGATCGAGCATTAAATACTTTTTTTACTCTAGTGTCATGCACATCCGTCAAAAAACACGCTGCTACGTATGTTATCCGATCAAGCACTTATGGGATGGGCGTGCCACTTTGCATGTAAGTCTATTCCACAAGTTTGAAGGTGTATGCAAATTATCGTGCCCATCGGATATGCTTTGCATGGTCGATCGAGCATTAAATACCATTTTTGCCTTAGTGCCATGCACATCCGTAAAAAAACACGCTGCTAGGTGTGTTATCTGATCAAGCACTTATGCGATGGGCGTGCCACTTTGCATGTAAGTCAATTACACCTAGTTGAAGGTGTGTGCAAAGTATTGTGTTCATCGGATATGCTTTGCATTGTCGATCAAGCATAACACACCGTTTTTGCCTTAGTGTCATGCACAACCATATAAAAACACGGCCATAGGTGTGTTATTCAAATAAGTACTTATCAGATGGGGGCTCCACTTTGCACGCAAGTTTGTTTTAACTACATTGAGGTGCGTGCAAAGTATTGTCACCATAGGATATGATTTGCATGGTCGATCACGCATTATACACCATTTTTTTCCTAATGATATGCACATCCGCAAAAAAACACGCCATTAGGTGTGTTATCTGACCAAGTACTTATCGAATGGGTGTGCCTCATTGAGAACATTTCAATACCACCTAGGTTAAGGTGTACGAAAAGTTTTGTGCCCATCGAATATGCTTTGCATGGTCCATCGAGCATTAAATACTATTTTTGCTCTAGTGTCATGCACATCCGTCAAAAAACACGTTGCTAGGTATGTAATCCAATCAAGCACTTATGGGATGCGCGTGCCGCTTTGCATATAAGTCTATTCCACCTAGTTGAAGGTGTGTGCAAAGTATCGTGCCCATCGGATATGCTTTGCATGGTGGATCGAGCATTAAATACCATTTTTGCCTTAGTGCCATGCACATCCGTAAAAAAACACGCTGCTAGGTGTGTTATCTGACCAATTACTTATCCGATGGGTGTGCCTCATTGCGAACATTTCAATACCACCTAGGTTGAGGCGTACGAAAAGTTTTGTGCCCATCGGATATGCTTTGCATGGTCGATCGAGCATTAAATACTATTTTTGCTCTAGTGTCATGCACATCCGTCAAAAAACACGCTGCTAGGTATGTTATCCGATCAAGAACTTATGGGATGGGAGTGCCACTTTGCATGTAAGTCTATTCCACCTAGTTGAAGGTGTGTGCAAAGTATTGTGCCCATCGGATATGCTTTGCATTGTCGATCAAGCATAAAACACCGTTTTTGCCTTGGTGTCATGCACAACCATGAAAAAACACGGTCCTAGGTGTATTATTCAAACTAGTACTTATCGGATAAGGGCTCCAATTTGCACGCAAGTCCATTTCAACTAGGTTGAGGTGTGTGCAAAGTATTGTCACCATCGGATATGATTTGCATGGTTGATCATGCATTATACACCGTTTTTTTCCTAGTGGTATGCACATCCGGAAAAAAACACGCCCTTAGGTATGTTATCTGACCAAGTACTTATCGGATGGGTGTGCCTCTTTGACAACATTTTAATACCACCTAGGTTGAGGTATGAGAAAAGTATTATGCCCATCGGATATGCTTTGCATGGTCGATCGAGCATTAAATACCATTTTTGCCTTAGTGCCATGCACATCCGTAAAAAAACACGCTCCTAGGTGTGTTATCCGATCAAGCACTTATGCGATGGGAATGCCACTTTGCATGTAAGTCAATTCCACCTAGTTGAAAGTGTGTGCAAAGTATTGTGCCCATCAGATATCCTTCGCATGGTCAATCGAGTATTAAATACTATTTTTCTCTAGTGTCATGCACATCCGTCAAAAAACACGCTGGTAGGTATGTTATCCAATCAAGCACTTATGGGATGGGCGTGCCACTTTGCATGTACGTTGATTTTACCTAGTTGAAGGTGTGTGCAAAGTATTGTGCCCATCGGATATGCTTTGCATTGTCGATCAAGCATAAAACACCGTTTTTGCCTTGGTGTCATGCACAACCATGAAAAAACACGGTCCTAGGTGTATTATTCAAACTAGTACTTATCGGATGGGGGATCCAGTTTGCACGCAAGTCCGTTTCCACTAGGTTGAGGTGTGTGCAAAGTATTGTCACCATCGGATATGATTTGCATGGTTGATCACGCATTATACACCGTTTTTTCCCTAGTGGTATGCACATCCGCAAAAAAACACGCCCTTAGGTATGTTATCTGACCAAGTACTTATCGGATGGGTGTGCCTCTTTGACAACATTTTAATACAACCTAAGTTGAGGTATAGGAAAAGTATTATACCCATCGGATATGCTTTGCATGGTCGATCGAGCATTAAATACCATTTTTGCCTTAGTGCCATGCACATCCGTAAAAAAACACGCTGCTAGGTGTGTTATCCGATCAAGCACTTATGCGATGGTAATGTTACTTTGCATGTAAGTCAATTCCACCTAGTTGAAGGTGTGTGCAAAGTATCGTGCCAATCGGATATGCTTTGCATGGTCGATCGAGCATTAAATACCATTTTTGCCTTAGTGCCATGCACATCCGTAAAAAAACACACTTCTACGTGTGTTATCTGATCAAGCACTTATGCGATGGGCGTGCCACTTTTCATGTAAGTCAATTCCACCTAGTTGAAGGTGTGTGCAAAGTATTGTGCCCATCGGATATGCTTTGCATGGTCGATCGACCATTAAATACTATTTTTGCTCTAGTGTCATGCACATCCGTAAAAAAACACGCTGATAGGTATGTTATCCAATCAAGCACTTATGGGATGGGCGTGCCACTTTGCATGTAAGTCAATTCCACCTAGTTAAAGGCGTGTGCAAAGTATTGTGCCCATCGGATATGCTTTGCATGGTCGATCGAGCATTAAATACCATTTTTGCCTTAGTGCCATGCACATCCGTAAAAAAACACGCTGCTAGGTGTGTTATCTGATCAAGCACTTATGCGATGGGCGTGCCACTTTGCATGTAAGTTAATTCCACCTAGTTGAAGGTGTTTTCAAAGTATTGTGCCCATCGGATATGCTTTGCATTGTCGATCAAGCATAAAACACCGTTTTTGCCTTGGTGTCATGCAAATGCACAACCATGAGAAAACACGGTCCTAAGTATGTTATTCAAACTAGTACTTATCGGATGGGGGCTCCAGTTTGCACTCAAGTCTATTTCAACTAGGTTGAGGTGTGTGCAAAGTATTGTTACCATCGGATATGATTTGCATGGTCGATCACGCATTATACACCGTTTTTTCCCTAGTGGTATGCACATCCGCAAAAAAACACGCCCTTAGGTATGTTATCTGACCAAGTACTTATCGGATGGGTGCGCCTCTTTGACAACATTTTAATATGACCTAAGTTGAGGTATAGGTAAAGTATTATGCCCATCGGATATGCTTTGCATTGTCGATCGAGCATTAAATACCATTTTTGCCTTAGTGCCATGCACATCCGTAAAAAAACACGCTGCTAGGTGTGTTATCCGATCAAGCACTTATGCGATGGGAATGCCACTTTGCATGTAAGTCAATTCCACTTAGTTGAAGGTGTGTGCAAAGTATCGTGCCCATCGGATATGCTTTGCATGGTCGATCGAGCATTAAATTCCATTTTTGCCTTAGTGCCATGCACATCCGAGTACTTATCGGATGGGTGTGCCTCATTGAGAACATTTCAATACCACCTAGGTTGAGGTGTACCAAAAGTTTTGTGCCCATCAGATATCCTTTGCATGGTCGATCGAGCATTAAATTCTATTTTTACTCTAGTGTCATGCACATCCGTCAAAACACGCTGCTAGGTATGTTATCCGATCAAGCACTTATGGGATGGGCGTGCCACTTTGCATGTAAGTCGATTCTACCTAGTTGAAGGTGTGTGCAAAGTATTGTGCCCATCGGATATGCTTTGCATTGTCGATCAAGCATAAAACACCGTTTTTGTCTTAGTGTCATGCACATTCGTAAAAAAACGCAGTCCTAGATGTGTTATTCAAACTAGTACTTATCGGATGGGGGCTCTAGTTTGCACGCAAGTCCGTTTCAACTAGGTTGAGGTGTGTGCAAAGTATTGTCACCTTCGGATATGATTTGCATGGTTGATCAAGCATAACACACCGTTTTTGCCTTAGTGTCATGCACAACCATATAAAAACACGGCCATAGGTGTGTTATTCAAATAAGTACTTATCAGATGGGGGCTCCACTTTGCACACAAGTCCGTTTTAACTACATTGAGGTGCGTGCAAAGTATTGTCACCATCGGATATGATTTGCATGGTCGATCATGCATTATACACCGTTTTTTCCGTAGTGGTATGCACATCCGCAAAAAAACACGCCCTTGGGTATGTTATCTGACCAAGTACTTATCGGATGGGTGTGCCTCTTTGACAACATTTTAATAACAACTAGGTTGAGGTATAGGAAAAGTATTATGCCCATCGGATATGCTTTACATGGTCGATCGAGCATTAAATACCATTTTTGCCTTAGTGCCATGCACATCCGTAAAAAAACACGCTGCTAGGTGTGTTATCTGATCAAGCACTTATGCGATGGGAATGCCACTTTGCATGTAAGTCAATTCCACATAGTTGAAGGTGTGTGCAAAGTATCGTGCCCATCGGATATGCTTTGCATGGTCGATCGAGCATTAAATTCCATTTTTGCCTTAGTGCCATGCACATTCGTAAAAAAACACGCTGCTAGGTGTGTTATCTGATCAAGCACTTATGCGATGGGCGTGCCACTTTGCATGTAAGTCAATTCCACCTAGTTGAAGGTGTGTGCAAAGTATCGTGCCCATCGGATATGCTTTGCATTGTCGATCAAGCATAACACACTGTTTTTGCCTTAGTGTCATGCACAACCATATAAAAACACGGCCATAGGTGTGTTATTCAAATAAATATTTATCATATGGGAGATCCACTTTGCACTCAAGTCCGTTTTAACTACGTTGAGGTGCGTGCAAAGTATTGTCACCATCGGATATGATTTGGATGGTCGATCACGCATTATACATCATTTTTTTCCTAATGACATGCACATTCGCAAAAAAACACGCCATTAGGTATGTTATCTGACCAAGTACTTATCGGATGGGTGTGCCTCATTAAGAACATTTCAATACCACCTAGGTTGAGGCGTACGAAAAGTTTTGTGCCCATCGGATATCCTTTGCATGGTCGATCGAGCATTAAATACTATTTTTACTCTAGTGTCATGCACATCCGTCAAAAAACACGTTTCTAAATATGTTATAGGATCAAGCACTTATGGGATGGGCATGCCACTTTGCATGTAAGTCGATTCTACCTAGTTGAAGGTGTGTGCAAAGTATTGTGCCCATCGGATATGCTTTGCATTGTCGATCAAGCATAAAACACCATTGTTGCCTTAGTGTCATGCACAATCGTCAAAAAACACGATCGTAGGTGTATTTTTCAAACAAGTACTTATCGGATGGGGATGCCACTTTGCACACAAGTCAATACTGCCTAGGTTGAGGAACGTGTAAAGTCTTGTGTCCATTGGATATGCTTTGCATAGTCTGTCTCACATGATACACCATTTTGTTGCTAGTGTTATGCACAATCCTCATAAAATACATAGGAGGTGTGTTATCCGAACAAGTACTTATGAGATGGGTGCACCACTTTGTATGCAAGTCAATAAGACCTAGGTTGAGGAGTGTACAAAGTTTTGTGCCCATTGGAGAAATGTAGATGCGATAATATTAGAAAATTCTCGGTATATGTATGTGTGTGTGTGTGTGTGGCAAACAATTTTGGCACAAAGTAAACACCTAGTGCACAAATTATGCACTTCATACCTTGAGTAAATAAGCTTGTTGATGAGGATAAATATGCCCTTGAATAAAAGCACAGTTGTTGTATGACCACAATAGGATCGCTTTGACACCTGTGATTTTGCCCATATGTAAGTTTACAAATAGTATAAAAAATCATGTAATAATATATTAATAGTTTGCAAATGTGTATAGCAAGTGAGTAATGGGAAGTGGAAGTGGGAATGAGGAGGGAGGAGTGGAATAGGATAGGGAAGTAATAAGGGTGTATGATAATAAGTATAAAAAATAGTATAATAATATATTAATAGTTTTTAAATGGCAAGTGAGTAATGGGAAGTGGAAGTGAGAGTGGGGAGGGAAGAATGGAATGGGAGAGGGGAAGGTAATAGGGGAGTAGGCTAATAAGGGAGTGAAATGAGTGAGGAAGTTAATAGGGGATGAAAAAGAGGAGGGTGAGATGGGGAAATATGGGATTTTAGGAAATGGAAGGAGTATGGGACGTGGTGGAAATGTGGGATGGGAGTGGTGGCAATGGGAAGGAAGAAGAAATGGATGGATGGGAGGAGGGCTAATGGATGAGGGGGTTCAATAGGAGAGGGGGAGTAATGGGAGCCAATGGGAGAGGAGATAAATGAAAAGCCAATAGGAGAGAGGGGAGGAATGGAAAGCCAATAGGAGAGGAGGAGGAAAACCTAATTTTTCTTATATATAGTCTTCCTTCTTCATTCATTCTCCCCTCATTTCATTCACTGAAGCAAGAAAGCAAGGACGATCAAGAGAGCAAGGAAGGAAGAGCAAGAAAGCAAGAAAGAGCAAACTTACAAACTGTTTCCAGGTACTTGCAAACTTTTTTTTCTAGTTTCTTTTTTAAAATTTGAAGAGAGAGAAACTAGAGAGAGAAAGGTTCAGGGGAGGGGAGGGAGGGGAGGGAGGAGGAAGGGAGGGGAGGAAGAGGGTGGGAGGGGAGGGAGGAGGAAGGGAGGGGAGGAAGGGACGAAGAGGGAGGTGGGTGGGAGGGAAGGGGGTGGGAGGGGAGGCTGGCGCGGCGGGTGGGAGGGAAGCGGGTGGGAGGGGGGCTGGCGGCTGAGAGGGGGGTGGGGAGGGCGGCTGAGAGGAGGGGGGAGCGGCTGAGAGGGGGGGGGGGGGGGCACGGCTGAGGGGGGGAGGGGGGGCGCGGCTGAGAGGGGGGGGGGGGCGCGGCTGAGGGGGGCACGGCTGAGAGGAGGAGGGGGGGGCTGGCAGCCGCGGCCGCCAGCCCACGGAGGGGGAGGGGTTGCGAAGGGGGGCGAGGGTGAAGAGGGGCGGGGGCTGGCGGGTAGCGAAGGGGGGGGGAGGGTGGGGGCGCGGCTAAGGGGGGGAGGGGGGGGTTGAAGAGGGGGGGGCTGGCGGCCACGGCCGCCAGCCCGGGAGGGTGGGGGAGCGGCTGAGGGGGGGGAGGGGGGGTGAGGGTGAAGAGGGGGGGGGCTGGCGGCCGCGGCCGCCAGCCCAGGGAGGGGGAGGGGTTGCGAAGGGGGGGGGGAGGGTGAAGAGGGGGGGGGCTGGGTGAGAGGAGGGGGGGGGCTGGCGGCCGCGGCCGCCAGCCCAGGGAGGGTGAAGAGGGGGGGGGATGGGTGGGTTGCGAAGGGAGGGGGGGGAGGGTGAAGAGGGGGGGGCTGGGTGAGAGGAGGGGGGGGGGCGGCCGCCAGCCCAGGGAGGGTGAAGAGGGGGGGGGGATGGGTGAGAGGAGGGCGGGGGGGGCTGGCGGCCGCGGCCGCCAGCCCAGGGAGGGTGAAGAGGGGGGGGGGGATGGGTGAGAGGAGGGGGGGGGGCTGGGTGAGGGGAGGGGGAGGGGGCTGGGTGAGAGGAGGGGGGGGGGCTGGTTGCGAAGGGTGGGGGAGCGGCTGAGGGGGGGGGCTGGCGGCCGCGGCCGCCAGCCCAGGGAGGGGGAGGGGTTGCGAAGGGGGGGGGGGAGGGGTTGCGAAGCGGGGGTTGGGGGGGAGGGGTTGCGAATGAGAGGAGGGGGGGGGGGGCTGGCGGCCACGGCCGCCAGCCCAGGGTTGCGAAGGGGGGGGAGGGTAAAGAGGGGGGGGCTGGGTGAGAGGAGGGGGGGGGGCTGGCGGCCGCGGCCGCCAGCCTAGGGAGGGGGAGGGGTTGCGAAGGGGGGGCGGGAGGGTGGGGGAGCAGCTGAGGGGGGGAGGGGGGGTAAAGAGGGGGGGGCTGGCGGCCGCGGCCACCAGCCCAGGGTTGCGAAGGGGGGGAGGGTAAAGAGGGGGGGGCTGGGTGAGAGGAGGGGGGGGGATGGCGACCGCGGCCGCCAGCCTAGGGAGGGGGAGGGGTTGCGAAGGGGGGGCGGGAGGGTGGGGGAGCGGCTGAGGGGGGGAGGGGGGGTAAAGAGGGGGGGGCTGGTGGCCGCAGCCGCCAGCCCAGGGAGGGGGAGGGGTTGCGAAGGGGGGGTTGGGGGGGAGGGTGAAGAGGGGGGGGGCTGGGTGAGAGGAGGGGGGGGGGGCTAGCGGCCGCGGCCGCCAGCCCAGGGAGGGTGAAGAGGGGGGGGATTGGGTGAGAGGAGGGAGGGTGAAGAGGGGGGGGATGGGTGAGAGGAGGGGGGGTGGGAAAGAGTGAAGGAGGGGGGGGTTGAGAGAGGGGGGGCTGGCGGCCGCGGCCGCCAGCCCGGGTGAAGGGGAGTGTCGCCAAGGAGGGAGGGAGGGTTGAGAGGGGGCCAAAGGGAGAGTGGGGAAGAGGGTGGAAGGGTTGGGGGGGTGGCCAAGGGGGGTGGGGAAAAGAGGGGAAGGTTAAAAGGGGGTAGGGGGAAAAAGGGGTCGGGGAGGAAGAGGTTAGGCGACGGGAGAGGGGGAAGGGTAGCGGGAGGGGAGGGGGAGGGGGAGGGGGATTTTGGGGAAGGAGGGGGGGCGAGGGGAAGGGAGGGGTCGAGGGAGGAGTTTTGGCGACGGAGGGAGGGGAGGGAAGGAGGCTGGAGGAGAGGGTTGGGTCGAGGGATGGATGGAGGGAGGGAGAGGAGAGGAAGGAGAGAGAGGAGAGAGAGAGGGAGAGGAGAGGAGGGAGCAGAAGGAGAGAGATGGGAGAGGAGGATTTGACTTACTATCACGAGCAAGAACGAAAAATAAGATTTGACTTACGAGAAGAATGAAAAGGACTTACGAGAAGAATGAAAAGGACTTACGAGAATGAAAAGGACTTACGAGAATCGAGAAGAATGTTGAAGAAAGTATCAAGAAGAATGTTGAACATAAATTTGAATTCAAAAGGAACGTATGAGAAGAAAGTATAAGAAGAATGTTGAACACAAATTTGAATTCAAATTTATAATGAATTCAAATTTCCGTCTCTTTTTTGAAAATTCAAATTTATGCGTAGGAGTGGACTAGTTTTAACTCTCTCCTCATTTCATTGAAGCAACCAAGAGCGGAAGAGAAAGGATAAGCCGAGCCTTACTTTTTTCACTTTTTCCAGGTACTTGCATTCTTTTTTATTCGTCTTGTAATTCTATTTCTTTACTTACAATTCTTTTCAATTAGTTTCTTGTTAAGGTTTTTGAGTTCTATTTCTTAAAATTCGTATTGTAATTCTTTTTCTTTACTTATAATTCTTTTTCAATTAGTTTATTCTTAAAGTTTTTGAGGAGGGTGGTCTTTTAGAAGGCATTACAATTCTTTTTAAATTAGTTTCTTATTTGAGTTTTTGAGTTCTATTTTAATTAGTTTTTTATATATATTTGAGTTTGTAAATTTGAGAAATGGGAGAATAGGGAGGGAGGGAAAGAGAGAAATTAAGAGAGAGAAGAGGGGCTCCTTAAATGAGAGAGGAGAGGGAGAGAGGGAGAGAGAGAGAGAGATTCACACAGAGAAGAGGGGCTCCTTAAATGAGAGAGAAGAGTAGGGAGGGAAAGAAAGACAGAGGAGAGAGGCGGAGAGAGATTAAGAGAGAGAAGCGGGTAAAGAGAGAGGAGAGAGGGGGAGAGAGATTAAGAGAGAGAAGCGGGTCTCTTGGGGGCCGTGGCTACTTGAGGGAGGGAGAGAGTAGGGAGAGAGAGGGAGAGAGAAAGAGAGAGAGGGAGAGAGAGAAAGAGAGAGAGGGAGAGAGAGAGAGAGATGTTTATGGGAATGAAACGTGGCGAGAGGAGAGAGGAAAAGAGAGAGAGAGAGAGAAGAGAAGAGGGAGACTTAGGGAGAGAGAGAGAGAGAGAGAGAGAGAAAGAGAGAGAGGGAGAGAGAGAGAGAGAGAGAGAGAGGAATGAAACTTCTGTGCTAGAGGGAGGGAGAGGGAGAGAGAGAATAAGTGGGATGAGGATAGAGAGAAAAATACTTAAGAGTTGTCAAAGAGAGAGAGAGAGAGATTAAGAGAGAGAATGAGGTGTCTTGACTATGGCTACAAAGAGATTTAGGAGGAGAGAGAGAGAGAGAGAGAAAGTAAAGAGAGTTTTATATATTTACATCTTTTATATTATATTTTTAAATGAGAGAGAAGAGTAGGGAGGGAAAGAAAGAGAGAGGAGAGAGGGGGAGAGAGATTAAGAGAGAGAAGCGGGTCTCTTGGGGACCGTGGCTGCTTGAGGGAGGGAGAGAGTAGGGAGAGAGAGGGAGAGAGAGAGAAAGAGAGAGAGGGAGAGAGAAAGAGAGAGAGGGAGAGAGAGGGAGAGAGAGAGAGGAATGAAACTTCTCTGCTAGAGGGAGGGAGAGGGAGAGAGAGAATAAGTGGGATGAGGATAGAGAGAAAAATACTTAAGAGTTATAGAGAGAGAGAGAGAGAGAGATTAAGAGAGAGAATGAGGTGTCTTGACTATGGCTACAAAGAGATTTAGGAGTAGAGAGAGAGAGAGAGAGAGAGAGAGAGAGAGAAAGTAAAGAGAGTTTTATATATTTACATCTTTTATATTATACTTTTAAAAATTTATAAAAGAGTGAATTTATGGTTTGTTTTGAAGGTGAGATAATGTTTTTATATATATTCATCTTTTAAATTGAAAAATGTTAACTTTTCTTTAGATACTTGTTCTTTATTTATATCACATGCAGGTTTAGCCTCTACATCACAACCCCTTCTTTTCTTCATGCACACAATTTTATGATATGAATGTGTGATGATGTGATTATTTGGAAATAAATCCTTGTGTGATGAGAATTTTATTCAGTTGGACAGTCTCCACTCACTTAAAGTAGAGCATTCGCAATGCTTCTCTCACTTTATTCCAACCCTTATCCTTATCGTCTCCACTCACTTAAAGTAGAGCATTCAATCTCCACTCACTTTATTCCAACCCTTATCATAGTGAACACATCGTGCCACTCACTTTATTCCAACCCTTATCCTTATCGTAGTGAACACATCGTGCCTTAGTGCACTTGTATTCTTCCATCCTAGTCCTTCCACAAACACTCTCTTATTTCTTACATCCTAGTCCTTCTGAGTAACTTGTATTCTTCTATCCTAGTCCTTCTGCAAACACTCTCAGAGTCTTCTTTCATCCATCCTGATAACCAAGTATTCTTCTATCCTAGTTCTTCCACAAACACTCTCTTCTTTCATCCATCCTAGTGCTTCTCATTAACTTGTATTCTTCTTGTATTCTTCTATCCTAGTCCTTCTGCAAACACTCTCAGAGTCTTCTTTCATCCATCCTGATAACCAAGTATTCTTCTATCCTAGTTCTTCCGCAGACACTCTCTTCTTTCTTTCATCCATCTTGATAACCAAGTATTCTTCTATCCTAGTTCTTCCGCAGACACTCTCTTCTTTCTTGCATCCTAGTGCTTCTCATTAACTTGTATTCTTCTTGTATTCTTCTATCCTAGTCCTTCCGCAAACACTCTCAGAGTCTTCTTTCATCCATCTTGATAACCAAGTATTCTTCTATCCTAGTTCTTCCGCAGACACTCTCTTATTTCTTGCATCGTAGTCCATCTCCCTTTCTTTATCATCTCCCCACCCATGGATGTCCTTGGCATTGTCGAAGACGTGGAGTTCGGAATTAACAATCTCAAAGAATGGATTGCTGACCAAGGAGCACAGAGAGAGGCAAGAATTCGACAAGGTTCTCCTTTGACACACATGGAGAGAGAGGAATTTGCTGCACAAAGGCACGCAGAGAGGGAGGAGACTCTCAAGATAACAGACAGTGAAAGACTTCTAAGACGTATGATAAAAGCATGACAAGATCTATTAGACTTCTTAAGTAACCTGCGTTATCGCAGCTCTCGTCATGGGCGATTTGATGCGGATGCTGAGAGAACAATAAGAGCCTCTCAGAGAAATTATAAAGAAACAATTTGTGATTGCTTAAACTTCTTCTTCACATGTAATTATGTTGAGGATACAGCTGTGGAGGCAGTGAAGGATTGGGTTGTTGAGAAGATAAGAGAGACCAATGACGAGATCTTCTAGACTTAGATAAGAGAGACTGTATTAAGGTGTTTTTTGACACCATATGGCTTTGTATTAAGGTGTATTAAGGTGTTTTTTGACACCATATGGCTTTGTATTAAGGTGTTTTTTGACACCATATGGCTTTGTATTAAGGTGTTTTTTGACACCATATGGCTTTGAGTAATATGATCTACTTCTTGTACAAATGTGATGTTAAGATGATGTTAAGAGAGACTGTATTAAGGTGTTTTTTGACACCATATGGCTTTGAGTAATATGATCTACTTCTTTACAAATGTGATGTGCTCTTTTTGAAATGTACTCTAGTTTTCATAACATGTCACGCCATTTTTTCTAATTTGATTTTTTAAAATCTTACTTTTTTGTCTCTTTTAACAATGTGATGTACTCTATTTTTAACATCTCACGTCATTTTTTCTAATTTGATTTTTTTAAATCTTCCTTTTTGACTCAATGTTTTGTTTTATAAGAGCCTCTTTTTTTGAAATGTTTTATCCAGAATTATCTCACAAAATGAATTTGGACAGTGCAAGAGTCCAAAATTAATGAAATAGGTGTTCAACACTAAGGCCTGCTTAGACATCATCGTAGTAGCAACAGCAATTATTGTGCTTTCCAATTTTCCATCCAACTTAGATCCCGCCTCCACCTTGCTCTGGTTTGTTGGCCTTGTACAGCTGCTTTGATGCAATGTACCCTTCTGCCCTCGTTGCTACCGCTTCTGTTGCTGGAAAGAAGAAGTCCCTTTTTCCTAGCCTGTGAGCTGGCTTGGCCGAATCATGCATCTGGATGCTCACCCACATTGGCATGTGGCTTAGCACAGAGAGACATCATGGTGGTTGCAGCTTCCATGGTGGCTTAAAATGTCAAGGAGCTTCTATAAGAGAAGGGCGCACTAAGCAGACAAGACCTTGAAGCAATAGAGCAAGACATAGACCTCAATTGTAGAGATGTGGAAGTCAGAGCAAGAGAAAGGGAAACTCAATGTGAGGAGAGAAAATCCAAAAATTGATTTTTGACAATCCCAAAACCCCTCCTCCCAAAACATGTATTATGATAAATCATATGCTTTATGTTTTGCATTTTTGGCATTTTGGGTTGATTGGACTTTTTTTTCAAGCTTTGGATGACTTGGCATTAGCTTTCTAGAAAGAAACGTGGTTTTGAAAATGATAGAAAATATATTTAGCAATTTTAGATTCAACAAGTCAATATCAATAACGTCCACTTCCAAAAATTGATGTACATAATGAAGCAATGAAGTTCAAACAATAACTAAGACTATTTAGGCCTGTTAGTACACCTCAAGCAACAATGTAGATAAATTAGCATCCTTAAAAGACAAAAGGTGCAAGAAAATTGGATATTTTGGAACTATTGTGAGGAGAACATCCCGGTAGTCTTGGCGAGGCTTCATGGAAACTAAATAGTTTCTATCCTTGAATTTAGCACCACCAACCTTTCCTTCAATTGACACAAGGAACAAAGAAATATGAAGCCAAAGTTGCAGTGGAAATATCGACAAACTATTACAATACTCTTCCATTAAAAAAGTGCTTGCATTTGAAATAAGGAGCCTTATGACCCTTCGCATAAACTTTGAGAGAAAAACTAAAGACATTTCCATATCTAGGACTGGGATTCCCAACTAGGAGAATAAACAATTGATAAGTATTAAATGAGATCAACTAGAGGCATTATACAATCTTTTGACTTTAGCACCCAAAGGGTAAGGAAAGGAATCTAAAGTCAAAAGGGTAAGGGCAATTTCTAAAGTCCATCTCCAAGAAGCAAGTCTCCTATCTTGATTTAAGAGGACATGGATCTTCTTTGAAATGGAAAATGTGTCCCTGATGGGACTGACCATGGCCTATCTTGGGACATATATGGCCAACTTAGATGAAACCTATGCCTCCAATGCATCTATCTCAAAAAGGTCTCATTTTAAGGTAACTAGACATGTATGTTAGGGGTCTGCGGTTTGCTTGGTTGGAGGATTGGGGCCAAGGTTCATTATATCTGCGAGCCCACCAAATACTTCCTCTTGTTGTGGTGCCTTTAATCTCTCCATCTCCTCTCTTTGCCTTTTTGGCTCCCCTTGTTGGTCTAGATGCTCCATGCCAGGACCCCATGGAGGAGGGAGGGGCAGTTGATCACAATTAATTGGACTATTTTGCCCCTCTTGGGAGACCTCTCTACTTCCACGGTTAGTTGTGCGGAAGGACTAAGAGGACCCCTGATGTGCTTGGATCCTTCATCGTGCTGGGATTCCTCATGGTGCTAAGATCCTTGGGATCCCCCATAAGAGTCGGATGGTGGGGACTCATTTTGCTTGGACTCCTGACGATGAGAACCATTTTCAGATCCCTTGAGCTAAATACTTATAATTAACATCCAATAACACAAAATTTCTTATTTATACTGCAACTCATGTCCATAGCCGATTAAGATTCTTTGCTATGGTTTAGGGGTTGTCCAATACTGTGCTACAATTGTATGTATACATATGAGGGCACGCTCAATAACTTTTTCTAATTTGGTTGTAAGAGCAAACTTTTTGAAAAAATGCACTCCACACTTACGGAGATATTGCATGGTGGTCTTAAAACTTTGATATTGGGTGGTATTTGTAGCTGACTTTACCTAGAAATGGATACATTAGAAAAAAATCAATTGATACATGTGCAATGTTCTTTACATAAGTCCTACATTATTTATTATTTCACACTGGTTTCTTTTTTATTCACTACCTCACAATGAGTCCTATAAGCATGATAAAGGTGGTTCCATTTCTTAATCCATAGCATCAAACTTGATAGTAGCAAGTCATTTTGCCTTTGGTCTTTTTCATCCATTATGGGCCTCTTTGCATTTGTTTAGGGGGCAAAAGTTGACTATGTGTAAAACTAGAGATTAAAAAACACGGCCTCCAATTTTTTGTCGTGCCTAGGGGTCTTCTTTGTCCTCGGCATCTTTTCCTTTTCATGAGGCTGTGAGACAGTAGGTTGAGGCTCTTGCTCAACTCATACTAGAGGCTCCTCATATGTGATAATATCGAGGCACAGAGGGTTGATGGTGCTCTTCCCTCTACTTAGAGTCCTTGCATCTCTGCAAATCAATTGTCCATTAGCCTCTCGTGCATCTTCAACATCTTCAGACCCTCCAGGCTGCATTTCATTCACATTAGGAGCGTTAACAGCTCATTGTCCATTGGTGTTTTGAGCATCTTGAGAAGTTCCCTCATTCATAGTCTGTCCATCTTGCTCATCCTAAGAGGAATCCTCTTCCCTATCCCAATTTTCATCCGTGAACGACATACTAACTGAATGTTTATCCTTGCTGTGAATCAACTACAACTAGCAATACTAACATTAGAGACATATCATAGGAGGCATGCCCATGTATCTAGGTAACTTGGCAAGAAACCAAAATGAAATCTTTGCTCCTATGCTAGTGTTCAATAGTAGAAAAGGTTGGGACAAGATATTCAATGTAAAGAAAACTAGCATTGAATGTACTTGTTATAAAAATCTATAGTTCTATGATAGGGGTCAATAGTAGAAAAAGTTTGAGACAACATATTCAATGTGAAGAAAACTAGCATTGGATGTACTTGTTAGGAAGCTTGTCACTAGACATCAATAACAAACTAGTGGCAATAAGTTAGAGGCTTGCTGTAGGATGCCATATTTATTACCTATTATTAGGGTATTCTATGGAGAACCATTTTTTAAATACAACCTCTATGTTTTCATTCTTAAGGAATCCAGTAATTACAGGATGCCATTTTTGCCATAACTTTGGTCCCTTGCACAAAGATTTTAAAATTTTTAAGAAACCAATTGGATCTAACACCGGGGAATAAGAATGCTCATATTCGTATGTGGATGCTATGTATATGAAGGAAAAATGTGCAACAGACACTGACATCCATATCAACAGACACTGACATCCGTATATCCCACCGTCAAATCGGCACCAAAATTTGTACGCGTCTTAAAACATTTAATGTCCTTACAAAGGGTTAATTGCATTTGGTACTGTTTGTGCTCCAAGAAAGGCAGTTTAGCCCATTCCACATGTGGATCATACGTATGTTAAGGAAAAATACACATCGGACAAGGACATCCATATGTCCCACCATCAGATTGGCCCTACACTTTGCACATGTCTTAAAAGTAATTGTTTTTTATTTCTTTGCAAAGTATCACGTGTATCAAATGCCAAATGTGCCACCGAGGAACAAGAATGCACATATTTGCACGTGGATGCTTTGTGATATGAAGGAAAAATGTGCAACAGACACCGACATCCATATATCCCACCGTTGGATCAGCACCAAACTTTGCAAGGGTCTTAAAACAAGTTGTTTTAATGTCCTTGCAAAGTGTAAGGTGCATTGGATGTCGGATGTGACACCGGGGAACAAGAATGCTCATATTTGCATGTGGATGCTATGTATAATAGACATCGAATTCCGTATACCCCTTCGTCGAATCGGCACCAAACTTTGCACGGGTCTTAAAACAAATGGTTTTAATGTCCTTGCAAAGGTCATTTGCATCTAGTAGTGTTTGTGCTCTAAGGAAGGCAATTTGCCCCATTCCACATGTGGATCATACGTATGTCAAGGAAAACGGCACATCGGACAAGGACATCCATGTGTCCCACCATCGGATTGGCCCTAAACTCTGCATACATCTTAAACTACTTGTTTTTTATGTCGTTGCAAAGTCTCAGGTGCAACGGATATCGGATGTGCCACCGCGAAAAAGAATGCCCATACTTGCATGTGGATGTTGCATATGTGAAGGAAAAATGTGCAACAGACACTGGCATCCGTATATCCCATCGTCGGATTAGCACCAAACTTTGCAAGGCCCTTTAAACAAGTGGTTTTAATGCCCTTGCAAAGGATTAGCTGCATGAGGGTTTAGGGTTTAACTTTTAGAGTTTAGGGTTTAGGGCTTAGATTTTAAGGTTTAGGGTTTAGGGTTTAGGGTTTAGCATTTAGGGTTTAGGGTTTAGGATTTAGGGTTTAGGGTTTTAGGATTTAGGGTTTAGGGTTTAGGATCTAGGGCTTAGCATTTAGGGTTTGGGGTTTAAGGTTTAAGGTTTAGGGTTTAGTGTTTAGGGTTTAGGGTTTAGGATTTAGGACTTAGCATTTAGGGTTTAATGTTTAGGGTTTAGGGGTTAGGATTTGAGGTTTAGGGTTCAGGGTTTATCATTTAGGGTTTACGATTTAATGTTTAGGGTCCAAGGTTAGGGTTTAGGGTTTAGGTTAGGGCTTAGAGTTCAGGGTAGGGTTTATAATTTATAGTTTAAGGTTTAGCGTTCAAGATTTAGCGTTTAAGGTTTAGGGTTTATGGTTTAGTATTGAGGGTTTACCATTTTGGGCTTAGGGTTTAGGGTTTAGCATTTAGGGATTTAGGGTTTAGGGTTTGGGGTTTAGGTTTAGGGTTTAGGGTTTAAGGTTTAGGATTTAGCATATAGGATTTAGGGTTTAGGGTTTAGCACTTAGGGTTTAGAGTTTGGGGTTTACGATTTATGAGGCAGTTTGTCCCCATCCACATGCGGATCATACATATGCCAAGGAAATATATAGATCGGACAAGGATATGTCCTACCATTAGATCGGCACTAAAATTTGCACAAGTGTGAAACTCAATGTTATTTATGTGCTTGCAAACTCTCAAGTGCATCAGATGCTAGATTTGCCACATCAAAACAAGAATGCCTAGATTCACATGTGGAGGCTAGGTGATATGAAGGAAAAATGCACAACGAACACTGACATCCGTTTATCCTACTATTGAATAGGTATGAGTCTTAAAGGAAGTGGTTTTAATGTCCTTGTAAAGGGTCAGGTGCATTTGATACTATTTGTGCTCTAGGGAAGGCAGTTTGTGAGAGTGCTCTCAACGGAAGCAAGAACGGCCACACAAGTTTTGGTGGGTACAGAACACCCTAATCTTCTTTTTCATTCATTTATATATGTGTTTGAGTATTGTACATAATCGGGGTAAAGGCACAGTGACCTTTAACCCCCACAACCTCCCACTTAAAGGACAATGTGTCTTTAAGGGAGAACAACTAGTGAGCATACTATCCAATGCCCATTAATACACGACAATACTCAAACCACTGACTAGGTAGACTCTTCATCAGCATATCTACAGGGTTATCATCTGTATGAACCTTGACAAGCTCTATACGCTTGTCCTCAAGTACCTCCTTGATGAAATGGTACCTGACCTCAATGTGTTTGGTCTTTGCATGAAAGACTGGATTTCATGCTAGTTGAATAGCACCATGGAATCACTATGCAATGTTGGTACACCTGTATGAATCCCCAAATCTCCCACTAGTCGATCAAGCCATATAGCCTCCTTGCAACCCTCTGTGGCTGCAACATACTCAGCCTCTGTGGTAGACAAAGCAATGCACTTTTGTGCACGAGACATCCACGACACTGCACCACCTGCAAAGGTGAACACATAACCAGAAGTGGATCTCCTACTATCCACATGCCCTGCATAGTCTGAATCTATGTACCCAAGTACACGCATGTCTCCTCTACCAAAGCAGATGCACATCTCCTTAGTACCCTTCATGTACCTCATGATGCACTTAACTGCCTCCCAATGCCTCTTTCCTAGATTAGCCATATACCGGCTAACTCTCCCACTGCATATGCAATGTCTGGTCTAGTAGCTATCATAGCATACATAAGACTCCCAACTGCTGATGCATAATCTCTAACGCAGAATGCTAGAAGGTGATGGGCAAGGTGTACTAAAGCCAGAAGAGTACCTACTTGAGAACTCAATGAAAGCTCGTGGTCCAAGTTATCTCATGGTCCAGGTTATCTAAAGATATTCATTGGTTGCGGACCTTATCAAAGGAAGGATGGATTGAAACAGACCCTCAAAGCATGGTGCCTAAAAGACTCTAGGTTGTTCACTCATTATGAAGGGGACAACACGAAGATCGTGACGGCTGGATTGCTTGAATTCAAAGGCGAGAACGTGATTGATGGTGGTGATGCCAGGAGTTACTTCCACAGATGGACCTGTGTATCAAGATGGTGTGGAAGTGGAATCAGACCTAGTGGACCATTGGATGAAAAGCCAAGAAAAGATTTTGACATCAAAGTACTCTAGAGGACTATGACTAGGGAGTTACTGGAGCATCGTCATTGATGTGTTAGCATTGGGCCGAGATGATGTGTTTATGAGAGGGGGTGTGGGAAGGGACCACACCATTGGTGGGACTCTAGATCTATTTGTGTCCATAACTGTGGACAGAAATATATTATTTTGGTGGTTTCTCTACTTGTATGGTTCATTGTCTATTGATGAGTCTGCACATCTATTCTATACACATTAAGTTAAGAAGTTTGTAATTCCACACCCCACACCACACTATGTGAGCTCCTGGGCTATTCTATCAGTCTTTCATTGTGCGTACCCTCTGTTGGGTCATTTCTAACAGGCTGAGCCTTGCAGATCAAAACAGCAAGAGGGGGACACACACACACACACACACACACACACACAATAATTGAAGGGTACCATGCTAGATTTTGTTGGTTAAGACATGCCAAAGAATAGACAATACAACTGATGACATTATCATTTGCGAGTTAAGACATGCCAAAGATAGATTGCACAACTAATGACCTTCTGACACTTGTGTGGTTGAGTATATTTTGTATGCCAAAAAGGGACTGTACAACTAATGACCTTTTCAACACTGGTGTGGCTGACGACATTCCAAGCTATCTAATAGGTGGATATACATCTGATCACCTTTCTGACACCTATGTGGCTGCATGTGTTGACGATCTTCCATGCAACAAATTGAGGCTACTTCAGCCACATCCAACGTGATTCTCCCATCATCAGGTTGCATGCGAGTTCTTAAGTGAAGGTCAATCAAGTTCTTAGTGAAATTTCTACCCCTTTTAGTTTGGGCGAAGTGAAATGTGTCTATACTTTCATACGTTTCCTTCACTTTATCTAGACGGACATCATGTATCTCTTGTGCCTTCTTCTTTTCATTTTGGGTACCCTTTTTTCAACTCCTTTTAATTCCACCTTATCTTTCAAGAGATTACGAAACACCTCCAAATGAAGCAAATTGGAAAGCCAAAATACAAGAGCTAACTAGAGCAATTCTCACACAATCTTTGTCTCTTCCCATATTCTTCAACTCCATCTTGTGCATAGAATATCATGCAAAAAGTATCCACATCTACAATCTCCACTATATTCCCATTTGTGAAAGAAGAATTCAACATGGGCACACTCATTTGCATCCAATTGACTAAGTATCAAAAGAGGCATGTTGAACCAAACTGGTTCTTTTAAAAACACAAGCATGTTGAACTAGGACAAGCGTGCCAATAGCTAGGCATGGCTTGGTGATGGCTACATGGAAGGGTCACTTTTGTTAGCACTTGCCTTCATGCAGTGCTCTAGGTACACTTTTGTTAAAAAAGTGTTCCACACACTTTGTTGCCACGTGGCCCCTTCTATTTTGGTTCTTTCTCTCTCCCACACACTCACTCACACACACTTTCTTTTTTGGCTTGCCCTCTGGGTAGCCTTAGCAATGGTTCGAGTTTTGCAAAGTCGGATGAGAATTTCCTATTGGTTGCTAGCAACTTTGGCAGGCTGGTATTGGTCCAAGTATGCTCCTTGTAAGAGGCTTTAATGCATGCATTTAGTGACTTCGTCCTCTCTCTCTCTCTCTCTCCTTCTCTCTCCCCTCTCTCCTTTCTCTTCTCCTTTTCTCTCTCCTTTCTTTCTCCTCTTTCTCTCTCTCTCTCTCTCTCTCTCAAAAAAAAAAAATTATCTTGTTGACTTTTGGACCATTTTCATTTACTACTCTTTGTACACTCTTTCCTTTTCATGTCTCCATGCTCTCTCTTGAGCATTTCACTCACCCACAGTAGGCCTAATGAATGATAGATAAATATCATTCACCTTGTTTAAGAACTCTCTCTCTCTCTCTCTCTCTCTCTCACACACACACACACACACACACACACAGAGTTTGCAAATCATTCAAACTTTCCTATACATGGCTTCCATCACATGTGTTGCAAATTGATCATTTATTCATCTTGACAATTGTTTTCCTTTGACAGAACCAACTTGAAGGCAATGCTCACGAGTACTTGTACTCACTTGTTCTTTATAATTACCAATAAAAGTTCACTTTTTGGTGAGGTGGAGGATAATAATTTGTTGAAAGGCCTCTTTTCTTTGCTTTTCTTTTAAAACAAGAGTGCCTCGGACTTACCTTTTCCAAAAAAATCAAATGTTTCAAAATTTGAAATTCCAAAAAATATCAATCTTGGTATCAAGAATTCTACACAAAAGGACAAATTTAATGGTGTCCTTCAAATGTTAAATACCAACAAAATCCAAAAACCAAAATTCTCCTCCAAAATACCAATTGTTTCTTAGCTACTTCTCTATTGGCACGTTTACCCTAAACTAGTTCTGAATTTCTTTTAGATTGGTTGGAATCCGAATCAAACTTGTAGTGTTGATCTTTTAAATATATACCATTGGCAATTAGGTTAGTGTTGTGATGGGAATTCAGTTCGACTGATAAGAAATTTGGTTTAATGGACAAGCAAGAAAATTTATTGGAACAATGAAAGATAAGTTGAGAATACTCTCTCTCTCTCTCTCTTCGTAATGTAATTTTATATGACAAATTCCTAAAGTTGAAACTCCACATTTGAATAATCTCTCTCTCTCTCTCTCTCTTTTTGTAATGTATTTTTAGTTGAAAAAAACTCCACATTTGGATAAGAAAGTTGGTAAAAACCTAGTGAATTTAGTTTAAAATTTGGGAAGCCAAACCTCAAACAAGGACTAGATCATTTGATAATATTGCCTAGTAATTAGGACAAATTACATAGCATATAAAAGCTACTTAGAAAGTATAATTTACAAATTATAATTTCAACAAATAACATTTAAGTTTTTAAGTGCTCAAATCCATCTAATTTAATCAAACTACATCATGCTCCCAAGATATTGCAAATAAACCAAGACTTTACATAAAGACTTAAAATTGGATATCGTTCATGAAAAATAAAATATCTTCAAAATAAGAATAAACATGTGTCAGATTCGCTGAATTGTTGTCCATGAAGCTGACAAGTTGTATTGGTAGATCAACATCTTGGTAAAATCTTTTAGACCATCTTTCTTGTTTGATAAATCATCTCCTACCTCATAATACAAAAATCTACAAACTCCTCCTCAGACATCTTGAACATATAGCTGAGAATAATTAGAAAGAAACTGCAAAAGTCTACTAACTCCTTTGACAATCTTAAACATACAACTAAGGATATTAAAAGGAAGTGTCACATTTCCTTTTATGTCCAAACATGACATGAAAAAGAACTAGATTAGCATAGGTAGTTGTATTGTTAGAGAATATGTTTTATTTTAATTTTTTAATTGTAGCATATAGCCACATTTTCTTTAAAAAATTTAAATTAGCACATAGCAATTTGAATTTGGTGTAAGAAAACAATACAACATTTGTGCTCAACAGATAACAGCATCTCGTATGCAAGAGAGAAAGTTAAACAGTATGGAGAATCAAATATTTGATTATTATAAAACTGATACAATAGATGGCGCTGCCTCCCACCCGTGCGCTCCTATGTGAGAAGCTTCGATGGCATGCTGGAAATAGTAGAGGACGGAGGTTGGATGCTAAGGAATAGGGGTTGCTGTAGCCAGTGATGAATATGGGCTTCACGGGCTTGCTCTTATATAGCCACCAGTTGTACCTAATTAGTAGACCGACCCAATCCGCCCAAAACGACCGATTGGAGGTCGGTCCCAAAATAGGCCACCGACCACACGTTAGAACTGTGGCGTAGAATAGAGCAACTAACCTACAGTCCTCATTCTGCCCAGAGCCATCCGAGATCATTTGGGGCTCCAAACGGGCCCCGCAACCCGAGAGTGGGCTGCCTCGAGAAATGCTTCATCTACCCTCAGTGCGGTTAGTCATGGGATGCCTTCCTGCACTTGCATGTAGCCTAGTTGGTAGTGTTCCAACTCTATCTGAGTCATCTAGCCATCACGCCACACATGGCCCCCATCTGGTGTCCAAACCAGGACCTACCAGATAACCGAGCTACTCAAATGCCTTCTCCTCATATGGGGGGCTTACAAGTAGAGTTAGCTGGTTCTTGTGTAGTTACACGAGAGTGGAGCATTGATATCTAACACCCCCCCGCAAGTGAACTTACTTTTTCGGCCCAATGCCAAGTGGTGAATACAGCCAATACATTTTGTGCATTTTCTTTATATTTTGCATGTTTACACAATGTTGACCTCATGAGTCTTTGCATCCCCAAGTATGTCCACCAGTTTTTCCCCCCTAGCAGCACCCTCAACATTAGCATCCCCCCTCAACATCTCTGGCAATAGCCATCCCGTCAGATCGTCACCATACAGCCATCCCGCTGGATCGTCGCCATACAGTCATCTCATTGGATCATTGCCATGAAGCCATCCCGTCAAGTTGTTGCCATAAAGCCATCCAGTTAGATCGTTACCATAAAGCCATCCTGCCAGATCATCACCATACATCCATCCCACCGAATCATCATCATACATCCATCCCGTCGGATTGTCACCATACATCCATCTTGCCAGATCATTGCCATACAGCCATCCCATCGGATCGTTGCCATAAAGCCATCGCACCGGATCGTCACCATAAAGCCATCCCATCAGATCATCACCATACAACCATCCTACCATATCGTCACCTTAATGCTATCCCCCAAGCCATTGGGATATAGAAAACTATAAAAGGATCCCTTGTCCCCTTGGATTGTTGCCTTAGCAAAAAAAGTTAGACTCTGTCAAATTTTTTGCTAGAATTCCCACAACTCCGTGCCTCTTTTCCTACTGCCTCCGAGCCACAATTGGAATGTCCTTGGCCTCGTCCTCCTCCACAAACTCACTCATTGCTCACCTGTCCACTTTCTTTCCAATAGATCACAACAACAAATTCTTCAAATTCAAAAGGAAAGTCGGTCTCCACCCCCCAAATCTAGCAGTTGTCGATCACTTGCCCACTGGCCCATCTGAATCCCAAAGCATGCCCTCAGGGTGAATCAGGATGCCATCCAACATCTCTACAACTGACTACAAATTGAGGAGGAGATCACAATGCAATAGGCCTCTTAAGAGCCATCAGTAGTGGCTACCACCCCTCTTTCTCGATCGTCTAGGAAGCGCTCTCTAGCACCAACACAACAAAGTTTTAAGGTCATTGGCACACTCTCCACTCGGGGAAGCTTGGCTTCAGCAACTCAATGGCTCCATGATCCACTCAAAATATGTATATGAGGGTTAGGATTACACCCTCTATTACCATACCATGGCCACATACCAAGTGCTCCAGGATCCAGAGGTACAAGCCTCCTTGGTGATGACAGGTCTCAAGCCACTTGCGGACCAACTGCCATGTCACCTCAACATGAAGCTTCTCGTGAAGTTCATCGGTGCTTACAACTCAAATTTGTAGGTCAATGTCCTCCGCGATGCAATAGGGACCCCCTGTTGAGATATTGAGCTCCACTCGTGATATGCCAGGGTGACCGTTGTGCATTTATGTCACCGATTTGTTAGTTGTAGATGCGGTTGGTACATCGCCCATGAATAATTGTTGGATGACAGCTATCTTTATGTACTCTAGTTAGTGGCTCAGTTAGTATGCCACCTAGGTTAGCTGAGTTTGGTTTGAGACCCACATATAGGGTTCAACTATTCCTTTTGTACTTAGAGAGAGTTCTTTTGGCTTTCACAACTAAGAACAGGAAAACTATTTTCAGCCTCCACCTTTGTGTGTATTTCCCAATTTTGTATGTGAGAAAGCTACAAGTGAGACTCCTTACTTCTCTCCCACTCTCTTCACATTCTATCAGAGCTTGGTTCATGGTAAGGAGCTCAAGAAAGCAAACCAAGTTCGCAGTGTCTTGGTAAGAGGATCAGTGTTGCTTTCCTTTTCGAGTTTGGGAGTATAAGGTGAAGCACAATGCAGATGGTTCTGTGAGCAGATACAAGGCAAGATTAGTTGTCAAGGGGTATGCACAGACAGATGGCATTGATTATGAAGAAACATTCAGTCCGGTTGCAAGGATGGCAACCGTAAGAGTAGTCATTAAGATGGTTGCATCAAAGGGATGGTCTTTACATCAAATGGATGTAAAGAATGCTTTCTTGCATGGTGATTTGCAAGAAGAGGTCTATATGGAGCAGCCACCAGGTTATGTGCATGCTATTGTTTGTAGGTTGAAGAAAGCCTTGTATGGCTTGAAGCAAGCACCTAGAGCATGGTCTGACAAGATAGGATAGTATCTTGTCACTATTGGCTTTCAGATTTCCAAGGCAGATTTCTCACTTTATGTGAGAAAAATAGAGAAAGGCATTATGCTATTCAAGTGTCATTTATGTTGATGATTTGATCATCACAAGTTAAATGAAGATATCCTTCATGTGAAAATGCTACTAAAGCAGAAGTTTGAGATGAAGGATTTGGGAGAGCTGCATTATTTCTTGGGCATTGAGGTGATTAGATCCACAAGTGGGATATGGCTCTTGCAGAGGCAGTATAGATTGGACATGCTATCCAAATATGGGATGATAGGCTATAAGCCTATTTCAATTCCTTTGGAGTAGAATGTGAAGTTGAGCACATATGCAGGTGAGCTTCTAGAAGACCCTACTATGTACAGATGCATAGTAGGAATTTTGATTTATATGACTATTGCCAGGTCAAATTTGAGCTATGCTGTTGGGTTGGTAAGTCAATTTATGCAGGCTCCAAGGAAACTGCATTTGGATGTGGCTAGATGCACACTGAGGTATGTGAAGTCCACATTGCAGTATGGACTATTTTATGAGACTGGGATTCAGATACAGTTGCATGGATACACTAATGCTGATTAGGCTGGTAGTATTTATGATAGACGATCTACCGATGGATATGTGTTCTCTTTTGGGAGTGCTACAGTCACTTGGAGTAGCAAGAAACAGCCTACAGTTGCCTTGTCGAGCACAAAGGCTAAGTACAAGGGTGTAGCAATGGCTGCATGTGAGGTAGCTTGGTTGCATAAGCTACTTTATGATATGCATCAGTCTACAGATGGGCCAGTTGTCATTTATTGTGACAACATGAGCAGTATACACTTGGAAAATAACCCAGTCTATCATGATAGAACAAAGCACATTGAGGTGCATTATCACTATGTGAAGGAGAAGGTTCTAGTAAGTTCTATTAATTTAGTTTATGGTAGCACAGAGGATCAGGTAGCTGACATATTCATGAAGCCATTGGGTATAGAGAAGCTGCGCAAGTTCAGAGACCTGCTTGGTGTGTAGGAATTGGGATCGATCTTGAGGGGGAGTGTTGAGATATCGAGCTCCACTCGTGATATGCCAGGGTGACTGTTGTGCATTTATGTCACCGACTTGTTAGTTGTAGATGCGGTTGGTACACTGCCCATAAATAATAGCTGGATGATAGCTATCTTTATGTACTCTAGTTAGTGGCTCAATTAGTATGCCACCTAGGTTAGCTGATTTTGGTTTGAGACCCACATATAGGGTTCACCTATTCCTTTTGTACTTAGAGAGAGTTCTTTAAGATTTCACAACTAAGAAGAGGAAAACTGTTTTCAGCCTCCACCTTTGTGTGTATTCCCCAATTGTGTATGTGAGAAAGCTGCAAGTGAGACTCCTTACTTCTCTCCCACTCTCTTCACACCCCCTGCTTCCACTACCTCAATGTGGATGTAGTGCTCTCGGCGTTCAGCCTACCAGTATTTGCAGAAAAGTATTCAGACAAGAAGCTAAGTAGAAAAATTTGAATTCGTGATTCCAAAAAATTGAGAAAATCACTCAAATGATTGGAATGAAAGAAAAAATCGATTAAAAAAACGGTGACACGTCATGTTTTTTATATAAATCACCACATTTTCATACGAATAACTTTTATTCGTACGAATAAGTATTTGTACGAATAAAGTATTCATATGAATAAAGTATTTGTACGAATAAACTTGTATTAGGATGAATTCATTCCTTCGATTTTGCATATAATCTCATTGTTTGCCAATTTTTCTTATCTCACGCTTGGTTTCTCAGCTGAGCATAAGAGATCTAAAAAGGAAAAGAAGGAGAACGATCTTTAAGGTTGTGAAAGCAATCTAGAAGGTCTGAAATAAGATAGATTTTTGTTAGGGAGCTTTAGGATCTCATTCTGAGTTCCTGAGATCTCTTGTTTGGATTTTGGTTTTGGTCTTTTCTTTTGTTTGTTGGAGTTCTAGGTTCTCTTTATTGAGTACCGTTGATCTCTTGTGATAAAAATATTTTAGATATTTATGTGTTTGAAAGTTGTTTGTGGGAGTTGTAGGTTCTCTTTATTGAGTTCCTTCAATCTCTTGTGATAAAAATAATTTAGATATTTATGTGTTGAAATTTGTTTGTGGGAGTTCTAGGATCTCCTTGTTGAGTTCCTTAGATCTCTTGTGAGATAAATTTTTTGTGAGAGTTTGAGGATCTCTTTGTTGAGTTCCTTAGATCTCTTGTGAGAAATATGTTTGTTTTTGTGTCTATGAAAATTTTTTGTGAGAGTTTTAAGATCTCCTTGTTGAGTTTCTTAGATCTCACGTGAATAGATTTTTATACATGGGAATTCTAGGATCTCTTTGGTGAGTTCCTTAGATCTCTTGTGATAAATGGGCTTGTTTTTGTGTCTATGAAATTTGTTTGTGGGAGTTTTAAGATCTCCTTGGGATCTCTTTGGTGAGTTCCTTAGATCTCTTATGATAAATAGGCTTGTTTTTGTGTCTATGAAATTTATTTGTGGGAGTTCTAAGATCTCATTGTTGAGTTTCTTAAATCTCATGTGAATAGTTTTTTGTATGTGGGAGTTCTAGAATCTCTTTGGTGAGCTAATTAGATCTCTTATGATAAATTGGCTTGTTTTTTTGTCTATGAAGTTTGTTTGTGAGAGTTCTAAGATCTCCTTGTTGAGTTTCTTAGATCTCATGTGAATAGATTTTTGTACGTGGGACTTCTAGGATCTCTTTGGTGAGTTCCTTAGATCTCTTGTGATAAATGAGCTTGTTTTTGTGTCTATGAAATTTGTTTGTGGGAGTTCTAAGATTTGCTTGTTGAGTTTCTTAGATCTTATGTGAATAGATTTTTGTACGTGGTAGTTCTAGGATCTCTTTGGTGAGTTCGTTAGATCTCTTGTGATAAATGGGCTTGTTTTTGTGTCTATGAAATTTGTTTGTGGGAGTTCTAAGATCTCCTTGTTGAGTTTCTTAGATCTCATGTGAATATATTTTTATATCTGGGAGTTCTAAGATCTCTTTGGTGAGTTCCTTAGATCTCTTGTGATAAATGGGCTTGTTTTTGTGTCTATGAAATTTGTTGGGAGTTATAGGATCTCCTTGTTGAGTTTCTTAGATCTCATGTGAATAGATTTTTGTATGTGGGAGTTTAGGATCTCCTTGTTGAGTTCCTTAGATCTCTTGTGAGAAATGGGCTTGTTTTCATGTTATGAAATTATTAAATTAGTTTGTGGAAGTTCTAAGATCTCCTTGTTGAGTTCCTTAGATCTCTTGTGGGAATTTTTGTATGTGGGAGTTTTAGGATCTTCTCATTGAGTTCCCTAGACCTCATGTGAGAAATATGATTTTATTGTGTTTGTATTCTCACACTTTTTTTGAATGAATATGTAATATTCTTTCAATAGAATGTGAAAGAATACAAAGAGTTTTAAAGTTTACGAATTGCAAGTTTTAAAAGTTATTAGAAGAGTTGTCTCATTATTACACTTTCTTTTGAATGAATATTTAATATCCTTTCAATATAATGTGAATCATTTTAAAAGAGTGTGATTGAATGACAATTAATATATTGCATGCTTGAACGTGTTTTTCAAAGCATATGTGTTGTTTTTTATAAAATGTGTAGTGCAATATGTTTCTATTGTATACTCAAATTAGTTCTTTTTGCATTTGTTTTTGGCAACTTCAAAAGCATGGTGCGTAGCAAGATTTGGTCATATGTGATGGAGATACAAAAAGTACATGCCTCGGTCTCTTTCTTGCAGTGTAAATATTGTGGACACAAATTCACAGGTGGTTCTACTCGCATCAAGCAACATTTTCTCAGAATAGGCAGTGACGTCGGAGCTTGCACATGCAATCCATCTGATGTTCTTCCGTTATGCAAATCATATTTAGAGAAAGTGAAGAAAGTGGCTAATCCGACCCTAATAAGAAATTGTGCAACTCAACAAGATGTGAGCACTGAGGTTGATGAGATGGTTGAAGGAGAAGCACCAATAATTGCGAGGAGTGTATCCATACATGAATGTGATGTAGATGTGCTAGCAAGTGGGTCACAGGTGAGTTTTGATGCGACTAATGTCTGTCAGGTAAAGAAGAGAAAAATTGGAGAACAATCTTCTATGGAGGATGAATTTCTTCGACAACAAGTGCATGAAGAGCACTTAAGATGGACAGAATCATTTGTTAAAAATGGTATACCATTCAATGTCATGAGAGATGATACGTTTTGTAATGCCTTGAAATCATGTGCTAGACCAGGATTTATTTTGCCAGATTATAATAAAATGCATACCGATCATCTTGATAGAGTCAAACAAACTATGGCGGATTGCTTGAAAAAAAAGATATTGGACTTTATTCCTATATATGGGTGCACTCTTGCGTTTGATGGATGGACTAGCAAGCAGGCTAGACCCTTGATAAATGTAATGTGCATTAGTCCCAAGGGAACTATGTTTTTGGAGAGTATTGATACGTCTTTAAAAGAAAAATCTTTGGCATATATTGTAAAAATATACAAAAGAGCAATCCGCAAAGTTGGTGGCAGTGAGAATGTTACTGCATTAGTAACAGATAATGCATCGAATTACAAGACCGCAGGTGAGATGGTCATGGCAAAGTATCCCACTTTGACATGGGTGCCATGTGGTGCTCATAATCTCAACTTATTATTGAAGCATATTGGACAATTACCATTTGTGCAACTAGTACTGCAAGATGTAACATCGTAGTGAGTTTTATAAAGAGTCATCAATACTTGCATGCAGTATTCTGAGAGCACTTTGTGAAGCAACTCAGGCAATTTTGTCGAACTAGATTCACCACTTCTTTTCTAGTTCTTGCTAGATTGTTGGAAGTGCGTCAAGCTTGTCGAGACTGTTGCTGATAGACGATGGGCAAATTGGTTAGAAAAAAAGACGTAGTATGCAATACCAGGATCTAAATGTGTACGTCTTGTACAATCGTCTCTGTTTTGGAAAAATGTTGAAAGAATAAAGAAGATGTAGAACCATTTGTAACAGTATTCAGGATGGTTGATGCTGATGCCTTTGTTATGGGTAAAGTGTATTGGAAGATGTCAGAAGCAATATGACAAGTTAAAGAATTTGCGCTTTGCTCCTAGGGAGAAGTAATAAGTGGTATATTTGGCTGATAAGAGATGGAAGCAAATGCACACCCCTTTGCATGGAGCTACATTTGCAATATAAGAAAACAATACATATAAGAAAACAATACAACATCTGTGCTCAATAGATAACATGATCTCGTATGCAAGAGAGAAAAACATATAGTATGGAGAATCAAAAATTTGATTACTGTAATACTGATACAATAGATGGCGCTGCCTCCCAGCCATGTGCTCCTGTGTGAGAAGCTTCGATGGCATGAAGGAAATAGTAGAGGACGAAGGCTGGATGCTAAGGAATCAAGGTTGTTGTAGCTAGTGATAATGATCGGCTTCACGAGCTTGCTCTTATATAGCCACCAGTTGTAGTCAGTTAGACCCAATTGGGAGACCGACCTAGTCGGCCAAAAATGGCCGATTGGAGGTCGGTAGGCCACCGATCACATGTTAGAACCGTGGCATAGAATAGAGCAACTAACCTACAGTCTCCATTCGGCCCAGAGCCATCCAAGATCATATGGGGCTCCAAACGGGCCCCGCAACCCGAGAGTGGGCTGTCTCAAGAAATGCTCCATCTACCCTCAGTGCAGTCAGTCATGGGATGCCTTCCTGCACTTGCATGTAGCCTAGTTGGCAATGTGCCAACTCTATCTAAAGCCGTCCAGCCATCAGGCCACACATGGCCCCCATCTGGTGTCCAAACCAAGACCTACCGGATAACCTAGCTACTCAAATTCCTTCTCCTCATATGGGGAGCTTACAAGTAGAGTTTGTTGGTTCCCACGTAGTTACATGAGAGTGGAGCATTGATATCTAACACCCCCCCTCAATGTCCACCCGTAAGTGAACTTACTTTTTCGGCCCAATGCCAAGTCGATGAAGATGCCTCTCCAGCAAGTCTCTTCCAAGAGCCTTCATGAAGATGTCCGTAGCATTCTTTGTAGTCGGACAATACACCAAGTCGACCTCTCCATCCATGATGAGCTTGCATACAAAGTGATTTTGAATCTCAATGTGTTTTGTGCGAGTGTGGAACACAGGGTTCTTTGCAATTGCCATGCAACTCTGATTGTCACATGATAACTGCATAGGCTTGTTCTGCACTGCACCCATGTTCCCTAAAATCGTCCTCAATCACACTATCTCACAAGAGGCAAAACATGCTTATTTGTACTCAGCCTCGGTAGAAAAAAGAGCAACTGTGTGTTGGTTCTTGCTGACCCATGACACAACTCCAGATCCTAGTGAGAAATAGTAATTTGTCACTGATCTCCTGCTGTCCACGTCTCCTGCCCAATCCGAGTCACAAAATCCACCGGTCAAGGTGTTGCCCTTGGTATAGATGATGCCATAATCAAGTGTGCCTTTGATGTATTTCAGCACCTACATCCCTGCCCTCCAATGGTTCTCCCAGGGCTTATTGGAAAACCTGCTTAGTACATCAGTCGCAAAGCTGTTGTCCGGCTGCGTGTTGCACAAGTAAATCAAATTGCCCACAAGCCTTCTATACTTCGCTTCGTCCACCAGTGGTGATGAATCCTCGTTTGAGAGCTTCACGTCAACCTCCATAGGGGTGCCAACTGTCTTGCACTCAGCCATGCCAAATGCCTTCAGTATCTCTCTGGCATACTTCAACTGTGAGACGAAGATTTGTTTTGGCTCTTGCCAAACTTCAATCCCCAAACAAAAATGCATCAGTCTAAGGTCTGTCATTTCAAACTCTCTTCCTAGCAACTGCTTTGTCTGCGAGATCTTTTCTTCATGGTTCCTTGTTATGACAAGGTCATCCTTCTCTGTAGATATACAAATTTGCATCAGATGGGCTCCTCCTGAACCCATTTTGCAAAAAGTAGGCATCAATCAGTTGGTACCATGCTCGTGGGGCCTGTTTTAGCTCGTAAAGTGCCTTCTTTAGTTTACAAACTTTACCTTCTGAACCGGGGATCACAAAACTTGGTGGTTGTTCCATGTATACCTCCTCCTTGAGATCTCCATTCAGAAAGGCGGTTTTTACATCCATCTAAAACATGGGCCAACTTTCTTATGCTGCTAAAGACAAAACACTACGAATTGTGGTTAGTCAAGCTGTGGGAGCAAAAGTATCCTGATAATCAAAACCATGTACCTGTGCAAATCCTTTTGCCACAAGCTGAGCCTTGTACTTATCCAACATGCCATTGGACTTATACTTGGTCTTGTACACCCACTTGGAGCCGATTACCTTGCATTTTGGTGGTCAATCCACAAGGTCCTAACTGTTGTTCTTCATTATGGAGTTGAACTTATTAAAAGCCTCATCTTTAGTCTTCAGGAAGTATATCCATATCCTTCTACTGTAGTTGTCGAAGCATCATGAAGTAGTAGGAACCACCCAAAGCTTCCGTCTCCATCTTTCTGCAAAGGTTCATGTGAACGAGCTCTAGAGGAGCCTTTGCCCTACTGGCCTCTTTAGGAAAGGGCTGCCGATGCTACTTGCCCATCATGCAAGCTTCACATACATCGAGTAGATCTGTAATTTCTAGTAGGTCTGCAATCATTCCACTTTTATGCATCTCCTTTAAAGAACTAAGGTTTAGATGACCAAACCTCTCATGCCACAGCTTAGTGTTGCTCACATCGGCTTGAGCACCAAGAGCTGAGAGTTTATAGATGTTGTTGTGCCATGTACCTTTACCAATGACCTTCCCTTGAAGATCCAAAATCTGTGTGCCTTTCTTATCGAAGTGAACTTTGAGGTCCCAATCCGTGATCGCAGAAAAGGACAACAAGTTCCTCTTGATATCTGGCACATAAAGAACATCGGACAACTGTTTTACAACTCCATCTGACTTGAGACAATCGTACCTTTTCCTTTTGTTGGACATTTTGCATCAATGACAACTACTACCAGGATGTCATTCCCTACCGGATGTAGAGAGGTATACCAATCCTTCCGACTGGTCATGTGGCATGATGCACCACTGTCAATAATCCAAGGTTCATCCACAGGTACATGAATTGCCTCCGTGCAAATATCCTCAATTGCTATGAACATCTCTATTGGTATTGCTTGTGTGCTATTGCTGGACTCTTTCTTTTTACTCCGTTCTTCTCATCTGCAATCTTCTTCTGGCACTCATTCTGCTTGTGCCCTGCCTTGTTGCAATAGAAGCACTTTATCTTCTTCTTTCTCTTTTTATCATGAGAAGATGGGTTACTAGAGTCCTTACCCTTACCTTTCTTTGATCCAGCTGAGAAAGCCAAATCTTCTCCAGTCCTCATCTTTTGACGCATCTCCTCCTCTAGAAGCATTGCGTTGAAATCCTCAAATTTGAGGGGCGGATTTCTGTTCTACATATTCAGCGCCGTAACAAGACCATCGTACTTTGGTGGGAGAATCTGTATGCACCTTCATGCTAGATTCTTGCTAGTGATGGTGATGCCAATTGCAGTCATCTGATCGCGCAGATTCTTCACCCTGGTGATGAACTTCTCTATCGTTTCAAGCTCAGATAGTTTCTCGTTCACGAGTTGAGTCTCTAGATTTTGAATCCACGTCTGATTTGTGGTCTCGTACTGATTTTTCAAGACTTTCATGCCTCCTCCATTGTGGTGACATGTTGAATTAACACCATGATAGAATCACTTACACTGTAGAAAATAGAACACAGCGCATCTGCATTTCTTCTTATCCACATGAGAATCTGATCCGCAGTTGGTACTATCTGTTGTCCTGCATTGGCTAAATCCAATCTCGCAACCGACTTCGTGTCCACCCCAGTAGCAGTATCCCAAAGCTCATATGCACTTAGGATGGTCTTCATCTTGAACTTCCAAAGTGGATAGTTACTGCCGTCCAACTTTTCGCTTTTGCCGAATGGTGGGATTCACAGTCTTGCAGGCTGGGCCATCTCTCACAATCTGCTTGCAAACAAAAACACACTACCAAATCTTCTCGCTAGAGCCCAAGCTCTAATACCATGTAAGAAAACAATACAACGTCTGTGCTCAACAGATAACAGGATCTCGTATGCAAGAGAGAGAAATAGATAGTATGGAGAATCAAAAATTTGATTACTGTAAAACTGATACAATAGATGGCACTGCCTCCCAACCATGCGCTCCTGTGTGAGAAGCTTCAATGGCATGCTAGAAATACTAGAGGACAGAGGCTGGATGCTAAGGAATCAGGGTTGCTGTAGCCAGTGATAATGATGGGCTTCAGGGGCTTGCTCTTATATAGCCACCAGTCGTAGTCAGTTAGACCCAATTGGGAGACGGTGTTCGGTCGACTGGATCAGTCTTGAAATAGGCCACCGACCACACGTTAGAACCGTGGCATGGAATAGAGCAACTATCCTACGATTTTTGTTCAGCCCCGAGCCATCCGGGATCATCTAGGGCTCCACACGGGCCTTGCAACTTCAGAGTGGTCTACCTTAAGAAATGCTCCATCTACCCTCAATGCGGTCAGTCATGGGATGCCTTCCCACACTTGCATATAGCCTAGTTGGTAGTGTGCCAACTCTATCTGAAGCCATCCGGCTCAGACCACACATGGCCCCCATCTGGTGTCCAAACCCGAACCTATCAGATAACCTAGCTACTCAAATTCCTTCTCCTCATACGGGGGGCTTACAAGTAGAGTTAGCTGGTTCCCGCATAGTTACACGACAGTGGAGCATTGATATCTAACATGCAGTACATCCACAATATCAAATGCATGCTCAATCATAGAATCCTGAAGTCATAACTTTTGAGAGGTTTATAAAAAGTTACTTCCTGGAGATCAAGGAAAACTGGCCTACCAGTAATGAGTGAGATATACAAATCGCGAAGGCTCTTTTGGAGATCCTTGGAATCTTGATGCTATTAAGATGACTATCGCACCTACTTTTGGTGGAAGGAATATGGTGGAGAGACATTGGAGTTACAACATGTTGCAACTCGTGTGCTCTCTATTGTTGCATCATCGGGTGCATGTGAACGAAATTGGAGTGCATACGATTTTATTCATTCTATGAGAGGCAATCGCTTAAAGCCATCAAGAGCTGCAGATTTGGTATTTTTCTTTGGAAATCTACAATTGTTAAAAGGATTCAATGTTGCGGCTAGGGTAGCAAGTGAAGCCATTGTAATGAGAATTACTGGACAATGATTGACTATAGAATTAGTTGCTGAGGGTGCATTCAGTGAAGAGGAAGATGAGCTTGAGCTACTCAGTGACAACAATGGAGTCGAAGAGATAGACGATATTGTACCTATATTGAATGTAATATAGAGTGATAGAACAATATGATAGGTGATAGAAGCGGTGGATGAAGCTCTAATTATATCAGATATAATGTTGTATGCGAGGGGATGGATGGGAGAATATGTCCAGTGATGGGAGAGTGCATATGCTCGTATCCATCTCGTCTCCTTTTGTATTGAAATCTAGAACCTTGTGGGCTACAAGCGATGTTGTCTTGTAATTATTGAGATTGTGGATGATTTTGGTATACATAATAGTTAGAGACAACCTTGTGACTTGCAAATACTTTCAAGGCAACATTGAAGGGAACATCAGAAAGTCGGAAAGAATAATCGAATATGCGCAATCGAAGTTTATATTTTCAAGTCTCAAGGGTTGATCTAGCTAGTATGTGCACTAATTCACATCGATATATTTTAATATTTCTGCATTAACTTTACAAGTCCACCTAATCCATTGAAAACCACGTAAATCACTTATACCACTTAGTTCAGTTAAATCACTTAGTCCACTTAAATCACTTAAATCACTTAGTCTACTTATCACTTATACCACTTAATTCACTTAGATCACTTAAATCCATAGAAAATTATGCAAATCAATTATACCACTTAGTTCAGTTAGTCACTTAAATCACTTAAATCACCTAGTCCACTTAGATCACTAATACCACTTAAATCAGTTAGTCCACTTAAATCACTTATACCACTTAATTCACTTAGATCACTTAAATCACTTAGTCCACTTAAATCACTTAAGTCACTTAAATCATCTAGTCTACTTAGATTACTTATACCACTTAACTCATTTATATCACTTGAACCATCGTTGCAGAAGAAGAGTATTATAAAGTTATATATGAAGTTTACAATGTACATAATTATGCAGTAGGATCCACATCTATTGTTCCCTGAGTGCTTGGTCCTGTACCCTGCGAATCTATATTAGTGAGGTCCTCAAAATGAAAAATATTGGTATCCTCAGCTACATCCAAATCTCCAAAGGACTATCAGTAGCATGCAAGCTCATCAGACTCCAACATCTAAACGCTTGCTTGTAGGTCCTCGATCTCTTTGGCTTGTGATGCAACACGATCTTGTAACTCCTCAGCAGTAACACCTTGTTGACGGAGAGGTATGGCAGATGTGGCCAAGTCAAGAAGATCACTGTGTGCCTAGGGAGTTAGCACACGAGGTCTCTGAGACACGGGCTCTCTGTTCTTTGTCCTTGCTCGCTTGCGCTCTGCAGGACGTCCCTTTCCTGTTCTCGACAAGTGATGCTTGTCATTCCAATCCACGCGTCGATGCAAGACATTGTAGACATACACCTCTTGGATGAAATACATGGGTATTTGCATGTTATTGGGAATGCTTCCTTCCACCTCTATGAATCGTTGGAGAAGGATGTGGGCTAGGGTTTTATGCCGCAAGTCTGACAACTTGGACTGTGCATATTTATTCCTAGCACTTCTTGAATGAAGAAACAAGGTGTTTCTTGTGAACTCTGATGGGCATAGTCTCTGTACTTCTCGAAGAGAGACCAGGTCGCCTTGCATGGTATCATCATCAACTGGGCCAACAGAAAAAATACCTAGTCCTTCCTCGGGGGGGTCACCCATCATATGTAACCCTATCACGTGAGTTCAACAGAAGGATTTTTTTTATTTCTAAAATTTACAGAAATAAATATACATAAGGGACTATTTAAAATATTTTTGGAAAAAATTTACAGATTTTTATAGAAAAGGGGTACATTTTATTAATGAAATTTTCTACAGATAAGGGACTTTAAATATAGGCCTTGAACGCACGTGATATAGAGGGTTTATACATAGTGACCCCCCCGAGAGTCCTTCTTTGCCGAGCATCTCTCTTTGCGCTTGTACGATAGCTTGAGCCTCGGCATGATTTATTTCGTCCGCTAAATCAGCCTCTTGAGGCACAAAAGCACCTTGTGGGCCCTCTTGGACTAGAGGTTGCTCTGGTTGGGGAGGATCTTGTGGGAGAATGTTCTCTAAGTTCTCTCCCTCCATGCTCATACTTAGCCTAAAAAATGACAACAATATAAAATTAATTTGTAACCACAAATAATATTAAATATTTAAACAATATTAAAAAATTAAATAATATTAAACCTATACAAATAATATTTAAATATTTATTATCGCATCATTTATCATATTTTAAAATTGGACCATCATTTTTATCGCAACATTCAATTATACAAATAATATTTAAACATTAATTATTGCATCATTTATCATATTCGACAATTGGATCATCATTTTTATCGCATCATTTACTTATACAAACAATATTTAAACATTACTTATCGCATCATTTATCATGTCACTGTAAATATACAAACTATTTGAACAATGGAGTGGATCCAAACTTGGACGATATATAAAACTAAAAATGTTACAAGTTCCATGATCGGTCACTCATGTTACATCTTGGCATCCAAGAAAGACTCAGCCATTAGTTGGTCTAAGTCCTTGGTTTGGACTGAGCTGTATACACATCTTGGAGCAATGTCAAAAATCCCACAAAAATCTATAGTACTTCGATTCGGTTGACTTTCCCTGAACCGCAAATCATCGTAAATGCCCGACTAGAGCTTCTGCAGGCCTTGTACTTGGCGATGGTGCACAAATGTCCAAGATTTTCAGGATGTGATGAGACATGGTGTACACATCCTGTGCAACATCAAAAGGTGGGGGATTGGTGCAAAGGCACTCTAGAGCAACACGGATCAAGTAATGCAAGAACGGGTGCTTCCTTGATAGTTAACTTCAAGGTTTCAAAAGTCTTGTTCAATGCACCATTCGAAGAGATCGGCTGGGTAGACCTGTATCCATGACCTTTCAATATGTTGGTCAGGTGTACCATGATGTGTGAATAATCACGCACAGACTTTCGTAGAAAAACCATGAATCTTAGGAAAGAATGAAGTTGTTTCAAAGTCTGGGGGATTGGCCATTCTAAAACCTTCTGGATACGATCCAGATCAATGCTAATACCTTCAGAAGAAATATTGTGTCCTAAGTAAATGATCTCCTTCATAAAGAAGCCACATTTACTCATCTTGGCATAGAGTTTATGCTGTCTTAGCTTTTGCATTAAATGTTTTTTTCCAAAAATTTTCCTCTTTACCTCAAACTCTCACAACCTATTGTCACAAATTTCTCTCATACTCAAACTCTCCCAGCATATTGGCACACAACAATTTTTCAAAAAAAAAGAAAAAGAAAACAATCTATTACGAATTTCTATCTCAACCTCAAAACCACTCAAACCTCCCTACCTATTGCATAGACAACAACTTCAAAACAAAATTTAACCATAAATCTTTCCAAAAACTCTTCTCACGACACTTTAGTAATATGAGAAATCCATTTATAATATTTTTACTCCATAATACAATAAATTTTTATTAATTAATGTTAAAATATAATTTTGCTAAAAATATATATTGTTAATCTATAAATTGATATAAATATTATATAAAAAATATATTAATATATTAATTATCTCATGAAGACATTCCTCACCTATTCATGAACTAGACATACTCTGAAAGGGTAAGGGGAGTGGGATATAGTGAAGGCTAGGGTTGGATGGTTCAATTTGACGACCTTCATTTTCTTTGCTAGAAATTGCCTTTATTTATTGCTTGGGGACCCACAAACAATGAAAGTATTTTTGAAAGCGAGGTCTTCTAGCATATGTGCTTTATATAATACTTATTCTTCAAATAATGAAGAATTAATGAATGTATTTGTAAGGTAGTTCTTAATATGAAAAATCTCTACAATATTCTTCTTGCTATTAACTAGATATTAAATTTTAGTTTTAATAAAAGTATACATTATTAACTTAACAACTAATATATATATAATGTAATTATTGTATAAATTTAAATAAATATATAAATTATTAATATTATACATTAATAATTTTAAAATTATGTATATTATATACTAATAGCCTTTAAATTTTAAAAAGGTAGTCAATCAAAGAATTGGATTAATTTAAAAAATAAGAAAATATTAAAATTTACACACTTGCTTTTAGCATGGATGCTTTTCTTCCATGTGTATAACACTTGTGTTAGTCGAAGAATGAAGAATTAGATAATGTATTGTTATGGATAAATTTGACCAAAGTAAAAGGCATTAATATATGTGTGTGCTTGTATGTGTGGCAATAGTATAATAAAATATGGTGTGGATAGGGCCCAGGGTTGAGGTAGCAGGGCATGACCATGTGCCACCCTTCCACGTAAGAGAACCCATAAGGTATGTTGTACATAATCCATGGTAGTTATATTATAAAATGGTAAGGTGGCATGGTTCCTCCATGTGCCACTCCTCCACCTAGGCGGCCCCATGCCCAAGGACCATAGGAGAAGTAATATAAAATAGGTGGAGATGGATATTATATTGGATTATTCCCTCCATGTAGGATAGGCCCATGTTGGGGGGGTGTAGATAGTTAAAGAATGCAAGTTAAATAATTGGGAAAGTAGGATGAGGTGGCAAGACTTCTTGTGCCAACCCTCCACTTGTCCTCCTAGATGTTTGAACGAATTATAAAATTGGGAGAAGACCAAGGGAGTATCTTAGACTTGGGATATGGGGTTTGATTTATGTGGAAAAATGAGGCAAAGGGTTGTCGCACACAATTGAGAGTGCATACGCACCTGGCCCACATGCGAGACTCTTCCACACACACCATGCATGTGGGAGGATGCATTTATTGGGAGAGACCACCTCTCTTGGCTATAAAAGGAGGGGGCTATTCCTTGATGGAACATGCTCATTCTTGTAAAGCCACCTAGCTAGTACTTTGATTTCCCCCCCCCCCATCCTTCCTTTCAAATAAAGCATGACTCTCTACCCTTGATGTCGCCATCTCTACATTCCACCTCTTTGTAGTGAGATCGGCAAGAAATCATTCAAGACGAGATTATCCATAGGAATTAATAAGTAGATGTGCCAAATCTCCCCCCAAGCTTGGGGAACATCCCACCCTTCAAAGAATGTCACCCTTTTAATTACCTTTGATGCAGCAAGTAGCTCGATCACTGGACAATGAGCAGAATTGAAATCAAAGTCCTCCTAGTGTATCACTTGTTCTTTACCTTGAATCATCCATGGTGTATCGTCCCACCCGTCGTCTCCTTGAGCAATGCATTGTACAATTAGTTGTTGAAGATCGACACGAAGATCAAGAAAGAGATCTTGCCAATTGGTAGCCGTAATGAGCAGAGGACCAAGCACCAAATCCATGAACTCATCGAGTAAGTGACATAAATATCCACCCTCCTCGTGTGGCGTGTGTCAAAGGAGTGAACTTGAAAAGTTTCAGAATCTACAATCTAGTATGAGATATGAATAGAGCACATGGAATGAAGTACTTTTGCTTTTTACAACAAGAGGAAACTCCCTACGGTTAGAGAGTTACAATTCATGAGATTTCACCATATAAGCAATATCATTACACTTTCATCACTTCCTATTTGTTGGCCCATTGGTAAGTCTTCCTTTTGTGAATGGGGAGGTCTTGGGTTCAATTCCCACTCCTTAATAAAAAGAGAGGAGAGGAGAGGAGAAGAGAAGAGAAAGAGAAGAAGAAGATAGAAGATAGAGGGGGGGGGCACGAGGTCTGTTGCAAATGCACAAGAGTAGTTTTGCGTGGTGCTGCACGGAAGATGCGTAGGAGCAGTTTTTTAGGCGCGTCGACCAAAAGACGCACAGGATGTTGAGATATCGAGCTCCACTCGAGATATGCCAGGGTGACCGTTGTGTACTTATGTCACCGACTTGTTAGTTGGAGATGCGGTTGGTACACCGCCCACGAATAATAGCTGGATGACAGCTATCCTTATCTACACTAGTTCGTGGCTCAGTTAGTATGCCACCTTAGTTAGTTGAGTTTGGTTTGAGACCCACATATAGGGTTCTTCTATTTCTTTGTACTTGAGTTCTTTTGTCTTACACAACTAAGAAGAGGAAAACTGTTTTCAGCCTCCACCTTTGTGTGTATTCCCCCATTGTGCATGTGAGAAAGCCGCAAGTGAGACTCCTTCCCTCTCTCCCACAATCTTCACATGGTATTAGAGCCTTGTTCGTGGTAAGGAGCTCAAGAAAGCAAGCCAAGTTCGTGGTGTCTTGGTAAAAGGACAAGTGTTGCTTTCCTATTTCGAGTTTGGGAGCAAATCTCTGCAGGTAGCACAGCTAGAAGTGCAGGAGTGCACTGTTTCAGATTGAGATGCCCTTCGCGGTGTGGCGAGAGCGCAGTATATGCTGCGGGTAAGGGCATAGCCCTTGGTGACTTTATTTTTCTGATTTGAGGCCGTTTCGGGGCCCGTTTTGAAGGCGGAAATTCTTCGCAGGCACTCAGAAAAAGGCCCTGTTTTTTGCGGTGCGACCACTGCGCGGCTAGTCGGTCGGTGGAAAGGTGCCGCAGAAATTGCATCGTATGCCTGTGTGCAGAGATATTGGGAGTTGCAGATTCATGCCTATTGCCTGTTGATGCAAAATCGTCACTAGAAAGTGACTGTGTGGTGGAATACCACTTTCGTCAGTTTTGCAGATCTGCCCGTGTGAGGCAAAAGCTGTGTTTTTGCAGTGACAGAATATTTTGCAGTGTTCTGTAATGGCATCTGATTCTCTTTCACAGATTGTCACTGAAAAGCTTGACAAGAACAACTTCCAGGCATGGAAGTTTAGAATGACGAATTTCTTGATGGGAAAAGGCTATTGGGAATTCATTACAGGAAATGAAGAAGAACCTGTTCTTCCTAATGTTCCAAGTCAACAGGAAATGCAGGCATTCAAAGGATGGCATGAGAGAGCCAGGAAAGTTATGTACTGGCTGTCTATCAGTATTTCGGACTCCATGATTGTGCATATTCAGGATGCAAATACGCCAAAGGAGGCATGGGATACTTTGGCTAAAATGTACAGCACAGATATGCAGGCCAGGAAAATGCAGCTCAAGCAGGAGCTACACAATGTGCAAAGAGAAAATATGAGCATCAATGACTACCACATGAAGGTGAAGAAAATTGCGGATGCACTTGCTTCCATTGGGTCGCCAGTGGATGATGATGATTTGGTTTCTGTGACCTTGAATGGTCTAGGAAAGGATTATGCACAGTTCCGGACATCCATTGCCGTCCGTGAAAACTTTCCTAATTTTGAGGAGTTGATTGTCTAATTTCTGAAGAGCAGAGAAATGGTGGTGCATCTTCTTCAGCAGGAACTTCAAAAGAAACTGTCTTCTACTCAAATGCTGGCAGAGGTAGAGGCAGAGGTAGAGGAGGCCGATCTGCAGGCCGTGGTAGAAAACCAGTCCTATGCAGGAGGACGTGGTAACTCTAGAGGCAGGGGGAGCCAAAGAGGCCGTGGTGGATGGCAGAGAAACCAAAATGCAAACAGCAATGTTGAATGCTACTATTCTGGCAAAATGGGTCATATGGCTAAGGACTGCTACAAAAAGCAGAATGACATTATGAGTGGAAAATTGCAGCAAGGCAATTATGCATCTTCTAGCAGGCTGGGTGATGATAGAAATGAGCATCTATTTATGGTGCAGCATATGACCAATTCTGTGACAAGTGCAGAAGAACAAAATGATGTGTGGTATGTTGACTCAGGTGCATCAAACCACATGACAGGTCATGCAGAATGGATGCAAGATGCAAGGAAGATGGAAAAGCCAGGATTTGTGGAGACTGGTGATGATACTACACATCCTATTGTGCAGATTGGCAAAATTCCTTTGTCTATGCAGGATGGGAAAAAGAAATACTTGTCTGATGTATTTCATGTCCCGAACATCACCAAGAACCTAGTTTCTGTTGGTCAGATGGTTGAGCAGGGCTTGCAGGTCAGATTTAATCCTCATGGATGCTTTGTTGAGGATATGAAAAATAATGGTCGCTTGATAGCAAAAGGAAAGAAGAAGGGCAGGATGTTTACGTTGGATGCAGACATGCCTGAATTGAGTGCAGCAATGTTTGCACATGGGACCGGTGTAGTTGCAGATATTGATATCTGGCACAAACGCATTGGTCATGTTAATATACAGCGACTAAAATCAATGCAAGCCCAAAATATTGTTGCAGGATTGCCTAAATTCAAGGTTGCAGAAATGCACAAGGTTTGTGAAGCCTGTCAATTTGGGAAACAGGCAAGGAAACCTTTTCCTAGGCATGTTCAAGAGAGTAAACAGCCATTGGAATTAATCCACTCTGATGTGTGGACTACAAAAGCTGCATCTATTGGAGGCTGTCACTATTTTGTCACATTTATTGATGACTTCAGCAGAAAACTGTGGGTGTATTTTATGAAAAAGAAAAGTGAAGTGTTTGGGCACTTCAAAGCTTTCAAAGCTATGGTTGAAAAAGAAACAGGCCTGCAAATAAAATGCCTAAGGTCAGATGGAGGGGGAGAGTACCTCTCAAATGAGTTTGCAAGGTTCTTGCAGGAGCATGGTATAAAGCAGCAATATTCATGCAGTCATACCCCACAGCAAAAAGGAATTGCAGAAAGAAAAAACAGGCATATTGGAGAGGTATCTCGGGCTATGCTAAATGAAAAAGATCTACCAGATTATTATTGGGCTGAAGCAGTTGCTACAGCAGTCTATATAATGAACAGGACTCCCACTGCAGCAATACATGGCATGACGCCAGAGGAGATGTATACTGGTAGGAAACCAGATATTTCTCATTTGAAGATTTTTGGTTGCATTGCTTATGTCCATGTGCCAGATGAGTTGAGGTCCAAGTTGGATCCAAAAGCTGAGAAGTGCGCCTTTATTGGTTATTCTCTGCAGCAGAAAGGGTATAGATGCTATAACCCTTCTACACGTAAGTTCACAGTGAGCAGAGATGTTGTTTTTGATGAGATGAGCAGCTGGTATAATGCTGCACAGAATGCACAGCAGCAATCACAAAATATCAGTGGACCTGGAGTGTCCTCTACCAGTGGTTCACATACTTCGCCATGGACAGGCAGATTGAGATCAAGAGAATCCCCTCAAGGCAATGCAGAGAGTGGTATGCAGGTATCACGAAAAGGAAAAGAGAAGGTAGATCAGCCCATGGTTGATGTGAATGCAGGTCATTCTTTTGTGGATGGTGAATCCAGTGGCTCAGAGCAGAGCATTGATGATGAGTTGGGTATTCCTTCTGTTGTTACACCTGGAGTAAGGAAGACCAGGGATGTTTTGAGAGCACCTGGAAGTGAGCCTATTTTGCGCAGGTCTACCAGGGTTAGGTATCCTGTGGATAGGCTGAAATATGATGGATTTACAGCCATTCACTATGCCTATATGGTCAAAGTGATACAGGAACCAGAACCCACTTCTTTTGAGCAAGCCATGGGAAATGAAAAATGGGAGAAAGCCATGGATGAAGAAATGGATGCCTTGGATGCTAATGCTACATGGGAATTGGTGCCTTTGCCTAAAGGCAAGAATGCAATTGGCTGTAAGTGGGTTTATAAGATCAAGCACAATGCAGATGGTTCTGTGAATAGATACAAGGCAAGATTAGTTGTCAAGGGGTATGCACAGACATATGGCATTGATTATGAAGAAACTTTCAGCCCGGTTGCAAGGATGGCAACCGTAAGAGCAGTCATTGCTATGGCTGCATCAAAGGGATGGTCTTTACATCAGATGGATGTAAAGAATGCCTTCTTGCATGGTGATTTGCAAGAAGAGGTCTTTATGGAGCAGCCAGCAGGTTATGTTCATGCTATTCATCCTGAGTTTGTTTGCAGGTTGAAGAAAGCCTTGTATGGCTTGAAGCAAGCACCTAGAGCATGGTCGGACAAGATAGGACAATATCTTGTCACTATTGGCTTTCAGATTTCCAAGGCAGATTTCTCACTCTATGTGAGAAAAACAGAGAAAGGGATTATGCTGCTGGTCATTTATGTTGATGATTTGATCATCACAGGTGATAGTGATGAAGATATCCTTCATGTGAAAATGCTATTGAGGCAAAAGTTTGAGATGAAGGATTTGGGAGAGCTGCGTTATTTCTTGGGCATTGAGGTGATTAGATCACCAAGTGGGATACAGCTCTTGCAGAGGCAGTATGGATTGGACATGCTGTCCAAATATGGGATGACAGGCTGTAAGCCTATTTCAGTTCCTTTGGAGCAAAATGTGAAGCTGAGCACAGATGCAGGTGAGCTTCTGGAAGACCCTACTATGTACAGACGCATAGTAGGAAGTTTGATTTACATGACTATTACCAGGCCAGATTTGAGCTATGCTGTTGGGTTGGTAAGTCAGTTTATGCAGGCTCCAAGGAAACCGCATTTGGATGCGGCTAGACGCATACTCAGGTATGTGAAGTCCACATTGTAGTATGGACTATTTTATGAGGCTGGGGTTCAGATACAGTTGCATGGATACACTGATGCTGATTGGGCTGGTAGCATTTCTGATAGACGATCTACCAGTGGATATGTGTTCTCTTTTGGGAGTGCTGCAGTCACTTGGAGCAGTAAGAAACAGCCTACAGTTGCCTTGTCGAGCACAGAGGCTGAGTACAGGGGTGCAGCAATGGCTGCATGTGAGGTAGCTTGGTTGCATAAGCTACTCTATGATATGCATCAATCTACAAATGGGCCGGTTGTCATTTATTGTGACAACATGAGCAGTATACACTTGGCAAAGAACCCAGTCTTTCATGCCAGAACAAAGCACATTGAGGTGCATTACCACTATGTGTGGGAGAAGGTTTTACTAGGTCTTATTGATCTAGTTTATGTCAGCACAGAGGATCAGGTAGCTGACATATTCACGAAAGCATTGGGCGCAGAGAAGCTGCGCAAGTTCAGAGACCTGCTTGGTGTGCAGGATTTGGGATTGAGCTCGAGGGGGAGTGTTGAGATATCGAGCTCCACTCGAGATATGCCAGGGTGACCGTTGTGTACTTATGTCACTGACTTGTTAGCTGGAGATGCGGTTGGTACACCGCCCACGAATAATAGCTGGATGACAGCTATCCTTATCTACACTAGTTCGTGGCTCAGTTAGTATGCCACCTTAGTTAGTTGAGTTTGGTTTGAGACCCACATATAGGGTTCTTCTATTTCTTTGTACTTGAGTTCTTTTGTCTTACACAACTAAGAAGAGGAAAACTGTTTTTAGCCTCCACCTTTGTGTGTATTCCCCCATTGTGCATGTGAGAAAGCCGCAAGTGAGACTCCTTCCCTCTCTCCCACAATCTTCACACAGGAACCCAGAAGATGCGTAGGAATCGCAGGCTAAAGGTGCAGAAACTGAGAAGTTTTGCAGCCATAGAGATGTAGAACTATGAGCAGAAGACACGCAGATTGGAGGCGCAAAAGCAGAGAACCGTACATGGAAGGTGCTACAGAACTACACCCAGCCATAAGAGTAACAAATTTTATGCCACTAGCCATGGAGATGTCGATCCTAGTAACCACACCAATTCTATTAACTAGAAAAGAATTCGAGGCATGATGCTAGACGTGAGGCATGGTGACGCTCAAGGGCCATGGAGAAAAAGGGAATGTGAGGAGAGAAGCATTAACATAGGTGGGGAATTAGGAGGGGGTGGGAATGAAGAGGGGGGCTATGGCACAAGGGGGAAGGAAGAGGGGGAAGCGCACGGGCTCTATGGTTGGTAATGTTTCGACCAAGGAATCCCTTTATACCTAATCAACCCTTTGCACCTCATTCCATGACATCAACAAGCATTGGAACTTTGCCAACAATTTGAAAAGGTAAAAATTCAGCATATTCCTCGAGCTCAAATTTTAGTTGCTGATTTCTTGGCACATGAAGCTTGTACTTCAATCACACATGAAGTGAGTGGAAGCACCACCCCAACAAAGCCACAAGCCATGAATGAGGGTGATCGTTTGTAAGAAATGCAAAGGTTGTGGGCATCATGAAACTAAGTGTTGGGCATATTTGAGATGAGTTTATCGAATTTGGAAGATCATCAGAAAGGTCCTCAAGGACATTGCTCAAAAGAAGGATGCCAGACTGCACACCCCTTGAAGAAATAGCATGGCGACTACAAGAACTGGAAGAAGCTGAAGGTGATGTGCAAGCTCTCCAACTGTTGACATTTGTCATGGCATTCTTGTTTGCCTTGATGAACAACCTCATGCAGCACCACGTCTCTAACCCTCGCTTGTAAAGATGGATGCGATATCATGAGGGTTGGTCATTTTAAGATTTTTTATGAGCTATTCTATGTTGAAGATTCTTCCTGTGTAGTATTTCATAATACACCAGTCACACCCTACCCTGGCTATGTGTGCTTTGTGGATGTATCTTCACCTGGTTTTCAATTCAAGCTACCTCTTTTCATTGTTTGCCAATAGATAATCCTCATTTCATCTCTCTTTTCCATTTTCCAAGCATGCTAACATTCCCATGTTTTGTGGACAGGTTGAAGAAAATCCAAATGAGTATCTTGTCGCCTTCAAGTGCCGTTGTGCTTCTCTCAACTTTCTTACTAAAGATAGGTGGCTGTTGGTTCTTCCCACATTCTCCCCACATTTCTAGAGGGTTTGGCTCAACTATGGTATGAGAAGCAGGCTAAAGACGTTCGCCAAAGCTGGCCAAGTTTGACAGCATCTATGATCAAGTATTTCGGCAAAGAAGAGGAGCCGGAGAATGTGTACTTGCGGGTGGAAAACTTGAAGCAGTTTTAGCTGGAAAAGTAATCGAGACCAGAGGCTAGAGGCTAAGAATGGCGACGCTCAAAGGCCATAGAGAAAAGGAGATCATGAGGGCGAAGGAATGTCATAGGGGTGAAAAAGGAATTAGAAGTGGAGGGAAGGAAAAGGGAGACTATGACACAAGGGGGAAAAGGAGAGGGGAAAGAGAAGCATGTACATGATAGGAGGAGGAATGTTGAGATGTAGACATCAAGGGAAGAGAACCATACTTTATTTGAAAGAAGGGATGAGAGGGAAATATCAAAATACTAGCTAGGTGGCTTTACAAGAATGAGCGTGTCTCATCGAGGAATAGCCCCTTCCTTTTATAGCCAAAAGAGGGGGTCTCTCCCCATTAATGTATCCTCCCACATGCATGGTGTGTGTGGAAAAGTCTCCCATGTGGGCTAGGCGGTTATGCACTCTCAATTGTGTGCGACAACCCTTTGCCTCAATTTTCCACATAAATCAAGCCCCATATCTCAAGTCTATGATACTCCCTTGGTCTCTTTCCAATTTTATAATATGTTCAAACCTCTACGAGGACAAGTGGAGGGTTGGCACAAGGAATCTTGCCACCTCATCCTACTTTCCCCATGATTTAACTTGCTCTCTTGGACCTTCTATACCTCCCCCACATGGGCCTATCCCATATGGAGGGAATAACTCAATATAATATCCATCTCCACCTATTTTATATTGCTTCTCCCATGGACTTTGAGCCATATCTCTCTAAATGCAGCGTAGGTGGAGGGGTGGCACATGGAGGAGCCATGCCACCTTACATTTTATAATATTATTATCATGGATTATGTACAACACACCTTATGGGTCCTCTTACATGGAAGGGTGGCACATGGTCATGCCGTGCCACCTCAACCTTGGGCCCTATGCACACCATAGTTTATTATACTATTGCCACATATACAAACACACATACATACTAATGTCTTTTTCCTTAGACAATTTTATCCATAACAGTTCCCCCCCCCCAAGCAGGGAATGCATAGCATTTCCATGCCTGGGTCCATCACGCACAAAGAAAGGCTTGAGGTAACGCTTGTTGATCACCTTCTTGCCATATGGTTCATGCAGCTCCTGAACTTGTACAGACCCATTGCTACGTTCTTTGATGACTTTGTATGGACCAGCCCACAGTGGCAGAAACTTCTTATCCATTTGGTGGTCCAATCTGTTATCAAAGCATAGCACAACATCCCCCTCAGCAAAGTGTCTTTCCCATCCCTTGCGAATCTTAGCATCCAACCGGGCCTTTTGTCGATTCTTTTGGATCTCTGTTTGGTGTAGTGCAAGGCGTCGGGTTTCATCTAACTTCTCAAGTTGTACCAATCTGGCCTCTACATGTTCATCTTCTGTCATCCTCTGTTCTTGTGCCAATCTCAAAGCCGGAATCTCTATCTCTAGTGGTAAAACTACCTCAGTACCATACACCAACTCAAAAGGAGTGTGACCTGTAGATGTTTTATGAGTGATAATGTAAGCCCACATGGTTTCAGTGACCTTATGATCCCATTGGCTCCTATTCCCTGCGGCCATTTTTCCCATGGTTTTACAAAGGAGGCCATTGGTCCGCTCTGTTTGACGCATGGATGCTGGATAATAGATGCTAGAAGTGTGGTGATCAATACCCATGCGATCCATGAGTAACTCCACTGCTTCATTTAAGAATGGACTCCCATGGTCAGATACTATCTCCATGGGTGTCCCAAACCTTGTGCAGATACGTTCAAATATGAAATTTGAAACTACCTTGCCATTTGCAGCAGGGAGGGCGATAGCTTCAGCCCACTTAGTGACATACTGAGTGGCTACCAAAAGATACTTCTTTTTGCGGGCAGTCATGGGCAAGGGCCCGACAAAATCTATTCCCCACTTCTGAAACGGATGGATGGACATCACTGGGTGATGTTGCCCGGGACGCAAATCCTTCCTACCAAAGAATTGACATGGTTCACAGGTTTTGCAATACAAAGTGACATCCTTACGAGGACAAGTGGAGGGTTGGCACAAGGAATCTTGCCACCTCATCCTACTTTCCCCATGATTTAACTTGCTCTCTTGGACCTTCTATACCTCCCCCACATGGGCCTATCCCATATGGAGGGAATAACTCAATATAATATCCATCTCCACCTATTTTATATTGCTTCTCCCATGGACTTTGAGCCATATCTCACTAAATGCAGCCTAGTAGGTGGAGGGGTGGCACATGGAGGAGCCATGCCACCTTACATTTTATAATATTATTATCATGGATTATGTACAACACACCTTATGGGTCCTCTTACATGGAAGGGTGGCACATGGTCATGCCCTGCCACCTCAACCTTGGGCCCTATGCACACCATAGTTTATTATACTATTGCCACATATACAAACACACATACATACTAATGTCTTTTTCCTTAGACAATTTTATCCATAACAGTTCCCCCCCCCAAGCAGGGAATGCATAGCATTTCCATGCCTGGGTCCATCATGCACAAAGAAAGGCTTGAGGTAACGCTTGTTGATCACCTTCTTGCCATATGGTTCATGCAGCTCCTGAACTTGTACAGACCCATTGCTACGTTCTTTGATGACTTTGTATGGACCAGCCCACAGTGGCAGAAACTTCTTATCCATTTGGTGGTCCAATCTGTTATCAAAGCATAGCACAACATCCCCCTCAGCAAAGTGTCTTTCCCATCCCTTGCGAATCTTAGCATCCAACCGGGCCTTTTGTCGATTCTTTTGGATCTCTGTTTGGTGTAGTGCAAGGCGTCGGGTTTCATCTAACTTCTCAAGTTGTACCAATCTGGCCTCTACATGTTCATCTTCTGTCATCCTCTGTTCTTGTGCCAATCTCAAAGCCGGAATCTCTATCTCTAGTGGTAAAACTACCTCAGTACCATACACCAACTCAAAAGGAGTGTGACCTGTAGATGTTTTATGAGTGATAATGTAAGCCCACACGGTTTCAGTGACCTTCTGATCCCATTGGCTCCTATTCCCTGCGGCCATTTTTCCCATGGTTTTACAAAGGAGGCCATTGGTCCGCTCTGTTTGACGCGCGCATGGATGCTGGATAATAGATGCTAGAAGTGTGGTGATCAATACCCATGCGATCCATGAGTAACTCCACTGCTTCATTTAAGAATGGACTCCCATGGTCAGATACTATCTCCATGGGTGTCCCAAACCTTGTGCAGATACGTTCAAATATGAAATTTGAAACTGCCTTGCCATTTGCAGCAGGGAGGGCGATAGCTTCAGCCCACTTAGTGACATACTGAGTGGCTACCAACAAAAGATACTTCTTTTTGCGGGCAGTCATGGGCAAGGGCCCGACAAAATCTATTCCCCACTTCTGAAACGGATGGATGGACATCACTGGGTGATGTTGCCCGGGACGCAAATCCTTCCTACCAAAGAATTGACATGGTTCACAAGTTTTGCAATACAAAGTGACATCCTTATGAGGACAAGTGGAGGGTTGGCACAAGGAATCTTCCACCTCATCCTACTTTCCCCATGATTTAACTTGCTCTCTTGGACCTTCTATACCTCCCCCACATGGGCCTATCCCATATGGAGGGAATAACTCAATATAATATCCATCTCCACCTATTTTATATTGCTTCTCCCATGGACTTTGAGCCATATCTCACTAAATGCAGCCTAGGTGGAGGGGTGGCACATGGAGGAGCCATACCACCTTACATTTTATAATATTATTATTATGGATTATGTACAACACACCTTATGGGTCCTCTTACATGGAAGGGTGGCACATGGTCATGCCCTGCCACCTCAACCTTGGGCCCTATGCACACCATAGTTTATTATACTATTGCCACATATACAAACACACATACATACTAATGTCTTTTTCCTTAGATAATTTTATCCATAACAGTTCCCCCCCCCAAGCAGGGACTGCATAGCATTTCCATGCCTGGGTCCATCACGCACAAAGAAAGGCTTGAGGTAACGCTTGTTGATCACCTTCTTGCGATATGGTTCATGCAGCTCCTGAACTTGTACAGACCCATTGCTACGTTCTTTGATGACTTTGTATGGACCAGCCCACAGTGGCAGAAACTTCTTATCCATTTGGTGGTCCAATCTGTTATCAAAGCATAGCACAACATCCCCCTCAGCAAAGTGTCTTTCCCATCCCTTGCGAATCTTAGCATCCAACCGGGCCTTTTGTCGATTCTTTTGGATCTCTGTTTGGTGTAGTGCAAGGCATCGGGTTTCATCTAACTTCTCAAGTTGTACCAATCTGGCCTCTACATGTTCATCTTCTGTCATCCTCTGTTCTTGTGCCAATCTCAAAGCCGGAATCTCTATCTCTAGTGGTAAAACTACCTCAGTACCATACACCAACTCAAAAGGAGTGTGACCTGTAGATGTTTTATGAGTGATAATGTAAGCCCACATGGCTTCAGTGACCTTCTGATCCCATTGGCTCCTATTCCCTGCGGCCATTTTTCCCATGGTTTTACAAAGGAGGCCATTGGTCCGCTCTGTTTGACGCATGGATGCTGGATAATAGATGCTAGAAGTGTGGTGATCAATACCCATGCGATCCATGAGTAACTCCACTGCTTCATTTAAGAATGGACTCCCATGGTCAGATACTATCTCCATGGGTGTCCCAAACCTTGTGCAGATACGTTCAAATATGAAATTTGAAACTGCCTTGCCATTTGCAGTAGGGAGGGCGATAGCTTCAGCCCACTTAGTGACATACTGAGTGGCTACCAAAAGATACTTCTTTTTGCGGGCAGTCATGGGCAAGGGCCTGACAAAATCTATTCCCCACTTCTGAAACGGATGGATGGACATCACTGGGTGATGTTGCCCGGGACGCAAATCCTTCCTACCAAAGAATTGACATGGTTCACAGGTTTTGCAATACAAAGTGACATCCTTGAACAAGGTCGGCCAATAGTATCCAGCATGTAAAATCTTCTTAGCTGTATAGTCACTGGCATAGTGGCCTCCACAAAATCCATCATGATAATGCTTCAATACCTTAGGCACTTCATCTGCATCAATGGCCCGTCTTAGTACCCCATCCATGCCTTGACGGTACAACACCCCATCAAGGAGGGTGTAGCGCCTACTATCTCTGCGGATCTTCTTTCTCTCGTAGCTAGTACTTTCTGAAGGAAAGGAGAAAGTAGTCAAAAACTTGTAGATACCACCATACCATGGATCCCCAACTTCTATGGCTGCTACAAGGGTTACATCAAGGCACTCCTCTAAATCAATCAAAGCATTCTTCAAGTTGGAACAACCCCCTTTTACAATTTTGAAAGAAAAATCATATTCTTGTAGAACTGCCAACCATTTGGCCAACCGGCCCATGGGATTTGGTGATCGAAGAACCTGCTTTGCAAGACCAGTGCCAATGAGTATAAAAAAGGACTTTCCAGCCACATAATGCTTAAATTTCTCAATGCAAAACACCAAAGACAAGGCATGCTTGTCGGCCTCTGAATAGCATCGCTCAGTGTCGAGCAATTGTCGAGAAGCAAATCGAACGGGATACATGAACCGATCCTCCCCTTGCTGGAGAAGAATACCTGCCAGAGTGTGCTCACCAAACCCAGGATTGATATAGAAGGTCTTTGACCAGTCTGTATTGCGCAGAATGGGTTCTGAAGCCAGAGCATTCTTGATTTGTGCAAACCCATGATCACAATCCTCATCCCAAGAGAAATCAACCCCATCTTTTAATAGCATAGTCATGGGCCATGTCAAAGCAGCATATTGATCAATGAAGCGGCGATAGTATCTTGCTAGATTGACAAATGAGCGTACTTGACGTTTGGTTGTAGGTGGGGAGAGCTTGAGGATGGCTTCTACCTTCTCGGGGTCAGGCTTGATGCCCTTGGATGAGACAACATGTCCCAATAACCTCCCTTGAGTGGCTCCAATGGTGCATTTCTTAGGGTTGAGACTGCCATTTGCATCATTGACCCTTTGGAAGGCCAATCTAACCTTCATGATGTGCTCCTTACGTGATGAGAATATACAGAAATCATCTAAAAACACCTCCAAGAAATCCTTCAAATAAGGAGCAAACACCATCTGCATAAATCTTTGAAAGGTGGCAGGAGCATTGGTGAGGCCAAATGGCATTACTTTGAATGCAAATGTCCCCCAGGGTGTGGCAAATGTGGTTTTAAGCACATCTTCCTCAGCAAATCTGATTTGATAAAACCCATAGTAACCATCATAGAAAGTATACATCTCATGACCACTTACCTTCTCAAGAATGAGGTCTTGAAAGGGCAGAGGATGATGATCCCTCTTGGTGGCAGCATTGAGCTTCTTATAGTCGATGCAGACCCGCCACTTGTTGTTATTCTTTGGGATGACTACCATTGGTGAAATCCATTCACTATTGTGAACCGGAACAATAAACCCAGCCTCTACAAGCTTCTGCAACTCTGAGCGCAAAGCATCAGTCTGCAGGGGCCCTAATCTCCGATACTTCTGAGCCACAGGCTTTGCATCAGGCTTCAGCTCTATCTTGTGCTCTATGGCAGTCACATGGCGAAGGTGGTGGTAGCTAGTTGCAAAGAGGTCAGGGAAATCTTTGAACATTTCAAGAAACTCATCTTTCTCACCTGGAGTGAGGTCTAGAGAAAGCATTGATTCGAGCTGTTGAGGACTAGCTGTTATCTTTTCTGTAGGTGGCAGGGTCGGAGACACCCCCATCATGTAAACTTCGTCCTCTGAGAATTCCTCCCCCCGTCTGATTCTTCCATGGACTCAGACACATGGACTCAGACACTGAGGATGAGAGAGTATCACTGTCCTGCTCCTCTTCTTCTTCCGGTTCCATGGCACCAGGTTGCACTGGGATCTTCTCCTTCGAAGCACCAAAAGACATGTGTCCTGTCTTCCAATAGCTGACTGCATCACTCTTTCTCAACCATGGTCTCCCGAGTATGGCTGGGTAACTTCTGCCTGCATCTTCAATGTCCACTACATAGAAATTGACAGTGGTGGTCAATCCATTGACAGTGATGGGCAAATCCTCAATGACTCCCATGGTTGCGAGTCGTCGACCATCTGCTACCTTGATTCGAGTGGAGGAACGCCTTGTACATTTCAAATTCAATTTCTTCATGATTCGGGACACCATGATATTAGATGCAGCTCCCCCATCAACACACACATTTTTGACACGGCAATTATCTATGATGACATCTACTGTATGTGGGTGCCGATCAATTTCTTTAGAGATAGAAGATACCTCTCATACCTTTCCCTTTTTCTTGCTCTTCCTTGTTGAGAGACCTTGCTGCAGCTCATGTCTCACCTTAGGGCTTAATGCTATTAGTTGAGGGAGTGTGATGCTCAAAGACCGATGAGCAAGGTCCTGAATGACGGAACAGTCCTCTTGCCCTGAGTCGATGGGAAAATCCGAGGGTGACCACTTACTCCTACGAGATCTTTTAGTCTTCTCTATTGGTGGGTCTGCCATCTCAGCATCTGAGGGCTCTGACAAGGACACCTTCTTCCTGGGGCGGCCCGGTCCACAGTTTAGAGAGGGGTCCGAGGTGGCATGACTTCTTTTCCCGAGGTCAAGGATCTCTACATCATAATCCTCAGTGCCCGACTCACTTAGAAGATTCACCCTTGGAATATTGGGGCATTCTGTGCGATAATGACCCTTCTGGTGGCACTCGTAGCATACAACATTAGCACGGTCTCGTGGAGGCCGGTTGGCTTGATTTTTGATGCCCACCATCTCAAGCCGAAGATCATTTAGGGCCTTGGGTAGGTCATTGACTCCAGGTTCTGTTGCAGGAGGGGCCTCTTTAGTTGGAGGGGCCATGGGAGTAGAGAGGAGGGGGGCTCGTGGGCGAGGCTGGGAAAATCTTCGAGGCGGAGGATGAGGATATCCACCTTGTTGAGGGTAGGCATCTAAGGGAGGACCATACATTTGAGGTGGAGGCGGTGGATACATCCCTGATGAGGGGTGGGGGTATGCCCCTGAGTTAGACCCCCCAGGTTGTTGCAAGAATTGAGGGGGTTGCGGAGGGACAATCTTCTTTGAAGCGGGGTCAGACTGAACTTTATCAAACTTTTGAGCAATCTCATGTGCTAGCACCATAGTTTCTGGACTCTCCCATTTAAGTTTGAGGCGGAATTCATCACTCGCTCCTGCTACAAGATAGCCCAGCACATGCTGAGTCATTCCAGCTCAAAATCCGGCATTGTCCTCCTGTGTGGCAATCCAACGGTCCAGGAGCACGGCCGCTCGATCCACATATCAACGTGCTATCTCACCTTCTGACTGCTTCAAGTTTGCCACCTATAGGTACACATTCTCCGGCTCCTCTTCTTTGCCAAAATACTCAATCATTGCTGCTGTCAACCTTGGCCAGCTTTGGCGAACGTCTTCAGCTTGCTTCTCATACCACACTTGAGCCAAACCCTCTAGAAATGTGGGAAGAACCAATAGCCATCTGTCTTCAGTAAGAAAGTTGAGAGAAACACAACGGCGCTTGAAGGCCACAAGATCCTCATTTGGATTTTCTTCCACCCGTCCACAAAACATGGGAATGTTAGCCATGCTTGGAAGATAGAAAAGATAGGCTTATCTATGGACGAACAATAGTAATAGGAAGCTTGAACTGAAAATCGGGTGAAGATACATCCAGAAAGCACACATAGGCAGGGTAGGGTGTGACTGGTGTAGTGTGAAATACTACATGTGAAATACTACATGAGAAGAATCTTCAGCATAGAATAGCACATAGACAATCTTAAAAGGACCAACCCTCATAATATCACATCGATCTTTACAAGCGAGGGTTAGAGGTGCGGCATTGCATGAGGTTGTTCATCAAGGCAAACAAGAATGCCATGACAAATGTCAACAGTTGGAGAGCTTGCACATCACCTTCAGCTTCTTCCAGTTCTTGTAGTCGCCATGCTATTTCTTCAAGGGGTGTGCGGTCTGGCATCCTTCTTTTGTGCAATGTCCTTGAGAACCCTCCTGATGATCTTCCGAAGTCGGTGAACTCGTATCAAGTATGCCTAACACTTAGTTTCATGATGACCACAACCTTTGCATTCCTTACAAATGATCACCCTCCTTCGTGGCTTGTGGCTTTATTGGGGTGGTGCTTCCACTCGCGTCATGCGTGATTGAAGTACAAGCTTCACGTGCCAAGAAATCAGCAACAAGATTTTGAGCTCGAGGGATATGCTGAATTTTTACCTCTTCAAATTGGTTGCAAAGTTCCATTTGCTTGTTGATGTCGTGGAACCAAGCCTTTGCTCCACACCTTCCACCTTCCACTAACTTGTTCACACACTAGTTGAGAATCTCCTTGCACCTCCAATTGCTTGGCTTGATGTTCTTGTGCCTTTTGTAGCCCAAAAATGAGCGTCGAGTACTCAGCTTGATTGCAAGTACTTGTGGGTGAAGACTTGCTGTAACAATACTCACCACCCGGTGAAGTGAGCTTCACACCCATGCCGGCCGCCTTGGTCGAAGGTTTGTAAGCTCCATCAAATTGAAGTATCCAAGATGTCATCACACCAAGACTAAAATTCGAACATCCCAAGTTTCTCGGTAGTCCAAGATAGGTAGGAGGAGAGGGTGGGGAGAATTCAACACTTGAGCCAAATGTTCAGCACCAAATAAACTTGCAATCCTTTGTTGATAGTTTATCTTAAGCCCAAAAAGAATTACAATTTGAAGCTCGAAATGAGGCACAAAAGGTTGATTAGGTACAAATGGATTCCTTGGTCGAAACATTATCAACCATAGCCGAGGCCTAGAAACCTTTGTAATGAGATTGTGAATAAACCATTCAGGACGAGCTTATCCACAGGAATCAACAAGCAGATGCGCCAAATCTCCCCCCAAGCTTGGGGAGCATCCCACCCTTCGATGAAGGACACCGTTTTAATTACCTCTGAAGCAGCAAGTAGTTCGATCACCGCACAATGAGTAGAAGTAAAATCAAAATCCTCCCAGCGTATCAGTAGTTCTTCACCATGAATCATCCACGGTGTATCATTCCACCCGTCATCTCCTTCAACAATGCACTGGACATTGAAGGTCGACATGAAGATAAAGGAAGACATCTCGTGCATTGGTAGCCGTAAGGTGCAAAGGAACAGGCACCAACTCCTTAAACGCGTCGAGAAGTGACATAAATGTCCACCCTCCTCGTGTGGCATGCGTCCGTGAAGTGAGCTTGGAGAAGTTCTGAATCGGCGATCTAGCAAGAGATGTGGATAGAGCACATAAAATGAAGTATTTTTGCTTTTTACAGCAAGAGCAAACTCCCTATGGTTAGAGAGTTACAGTTCTCGCGATTTCAATATATGAATAAAAATCATTACATTTTTACCACTTCCAACTTGTTGGCCCAATGATAAGACTTTCTTTTGTGAAGGGGGAGGTCTTGGGTTCAAATCCTAGTCTTTAATAAAAAGAGAGGAGAGGAGAGGAGAGGAGAAGGAGAAGAGAAAGAGAAGGGGAAGAAGAAGAAGACAAGAGATAGGGGGCGCGGGATCTGCTGTTACAGTTTTGCAGGGGCTCAGAAAACTGTCCGCGACCAGAAGCCGCAGCAGTCCAGAGAACTATCGGAACTATCGCACAGGTGAACACAGAAGTCCAGAGAACTGTCGGGACTGTCACGCAGGTGGACGCATAAAACTGTCCGCAACCAGAAGTTGCAACAGCCCCAAAAAAAAAAAAAAAAAAATTGTCGCACAGCAGATGCACGAATCGAATACACGCGCAGTAGCTTAGAAAGAGCACAGATGGTATAGTTTTGTAGATGTGACCCGTGCAAGTAGAAGATTCGCCACTAGCCGTGGAGATTCGTATCCCAGCAGCCACACCAAAACTTTTAGCCGGAAAAGTAATCGAGACCAAAGGCTAGAGGCTAAGAATGGCGATGCTCAAAGGCCATAGAGAAAAGGAGATCATGAGGGTGAAGGGATGTCATAGGGGTGAAAAAGGAATTAGAAGTGGAGGGAAGGAAAAGGGAGACTATGAGACAAGGGGGAAAAGGAGAGGGGGAAGAGAAGCATGTACATGATAGGAGGAGGAATGTTGAGATGTAGACATCAAGGGAAGAGAACCATACTTTTATTTGAAAGAAGGGATGAGAGGGAAATATCAAAATACTAGCTAGGTGGCTTTACAAGAATGAGCGTGTCTCATCAAGGAATAGCCCCTTCCTTTTATAGCCAAAAGAGGGGGTCTCTCCCCATAAATGTATCCTCCCACATGCATGGTGTGTGTGGAAAAGTCTCCCATGTGGGCTAGGCGGTTATGCACTCTCAATTGTGTGCGACAACCCTTTGCCTCAATTTTCCACATAAATCAAGCCCCATATCTCAAGTCTATGATACTCCCTTGGTCTCTTTCCAATTTTATAATATGTTCAAACCTCTAGGAGGACAAGTGGAGGGTTGGCACAAGGAATCTTGCCACCTCATCCTACTTTCCCCATTATTTAACTTGCTCTCTTGGACCTTCTATACCTCCCCCACATGGGCATATCCCATATGGAGGGAATAACTCAATATAATATCCATCTCCACCTATTTTATATTGCTTCTCCCATGGACTTTGAGCCATATCTCACTAAATGCAGCCTAGGTGGAGCGGTGGCACATGGAGGAGCCATGCCACCTTACATTTTATAATATTATTATCATGGATTATGTACAACACACCTTATGGGTCCTCTTACATGGAAGGGTGGCACATGGTCATGCCGTGCCACCTCAACCTTGGGCCCTATGCACACCATAGTTTATTATACTATTGCCACATATGCAAACACACATACATATTAATGTCTTTCTCCTTAGACAATTTTATCCATAACAGAGTCAGAAGGTGAGATGGCGCATCGATATGTAGATCGAGTGGTCGTGCTCTTGGATTGTTTAATTGCCACATAGGAGGACAATGTCAGATTTTGAGCTGGAATGACTAAGCATGTGCTGAGCTACCTTGTAGTAGGAGCAAGTGATGAATCCCTCTGCGACCCCCTCAATTCTTGCAACAACTTGGGGGGTCCAACTCAGGGGCATACCCCCACCCCTCATCAGGGATGTATCCACCGCCTCCACCTCAAATGTATGGTCCTCCCTGAGATGCTTACCCTCAACAAGGTGTATATCCTCACCCTCCACCTAGAAGATTTCCTCAGCCTCTTGAGCCCCCCTCCTTCCTACTCCCCGGCCCCTCCTGCTAAAGAGCTCGAAGTCAATGACCTAGCCAAGGCCCTGAATTGAGATGGTGGGCATCAAAAATCAAGCCAATCACCCTCCAAGAGAATGTGCCAATGTTGTGTGCTACGAGTGCCACCAGAAGGGTCATTATTGCACGGAATGTCCCAATATTCCATGGGTGAATCTTCTAAGTGAATCAGGAACTGAGGATTCTAACATAGAGATCCTTTACCTCAAGAAAAGAAGTCGTACCACCTCAAACCCCTCTCTAAACCATGGACCGGAAGAAGGTGTCCTTCTGAGAGCCCCAGGAAGAAGGTGTCCTTCTGAGAGCCCTGAGATGCTGACATGGTAGACCCACCAACAGAGAAGAGTAAAAGATCTCGCAGGAGTAAGTGGTCACCCTTGGATTTTCCCATCAACTCAGAGCAAGAAGACTATTTGGTCGTTGAGGACCTTGCTCATCGATCTTTGAGCATCAGACTTCCTCAACTAATAGCATTAAACCCTAAGGTGAAACGTGAGCTGTAGCAAGGGTTCTCAACAAGGAGGAGCAAGAAAAACGGGAAGGTACAAGAGGTTTCTTCTATTCTTGAAGAAATTGATTGGCACTTGCATACAGTAGATGTAATCATAGATAATTGCCGTATCAAAAGTGTGTGTGTTGATGGGGGAGCTGCATGTAATATCATGGTGCCCTATATCGTGAAAAAGTTGAATTTGAAATGCACAAGGCATTTCTCCACTCAAATCAAGGTAGCAGATGGTTGACGACTCACCACTCTAGGAGTCATTGAGGATTTGCCCATCACTATCAATGGGTTGACCACCACCATCAATTTCTATGTAGTGGACATTGAAGATACTGGCAGAAGTTACCCAGCCATACTCGGGAGACCATGGTTGAGAAAGAGTGATGCAGTCAGCTATTGGAAGACAACACACATGCCTTTTGGTGCTTCTAAGGATAAGATCCCAGTGCCACTGAGAACCAGAAGAAGAAGAGGAGCAAGACAGTGATACTCTCTCATCCTCGGTGTCTGCATCAATGGAAGAATCAGATGGGGGGGAGGAGTTCTTAGAGGAGGAAGTTTACATGATAGGGGTGTCTCCGACCCCGCCTCCTACAGAAAAGGTAACAGCTAGTCCTCAATAGCTTGAATCTATGCTTTCCCCAGACCTCACTCCAAGTGAGAAAGACGAGTTCCTAGAAATGTTCAAAGATTTCCCTGACCTCTTTGCAACTAGCTACCACCACATTTGCCATGTGACTGCCATAGAGTACAAGATAGAGCTGAAGCCAGTGGCTTAGAAGTATCAGAGATTAGGGCCCCTATAGATCAATGCTTTGCGCTCAGAGTTACAGAAACTTATAGAAGCTGGGTTTATTATTCCAGTTCACAATACTGAATGGGTTTCACCAATGGTAGTCACCCCAAAGAAAAACAACAAGTGGCGGGTGTGCATCAATTATAAGAAACTCAATGCAGCCACCAAGAGGGACCATCATCCTTTGCCCTTTCAAGACCTCATTCTTGAGAAGGTAAGTGGTCATGAGATGTATACTTTCTATGATGGTTACTCCGGGTTTTATCAAATCAGAATTGCTAAGGAGGATGTGCTTAAAACCACATTTGCCATGCCCTAGGGGATGTTTTCATTCAAAGTAATGCCATTTGGCGTCACCAATGCTCCTGCTACCTTTCAAAGATTTATCCAGATGGTGTTTGCTCCATATTTGGGGTTCTTGGAGGTGTTTTTAGATGATTTCTATATATTCTCAGCATGTAAGGACCATGTCATGAAGGTTAGGTTGGCCTTCCAAAGGGTCAATTATGTGAATGGCAGCCTCAACCGTGATAAATGCACCATTGGAGCCACCCAAGGGAGTTACTAGGACATATTTTCTCATCCGAGGGCATCAAGCCTGACCTCGAGAAGGTAGAAGCTATCCTCAGGCTCTCCCCGCCAACAACCAAATGTCAGGTACACTCATTTGTCAATCTAGCAGGATACTATCATCGCTTCATTGATCAATATGCTACTTTGACATGACCCATGACTATGCTATTAAAAGATGGGGTTGATTTCTGTTGGATGAGGATTGTAATCATGGGTTTGCACAAATCAAGAGTGCTCTGGCTTCAAAACCCATTCTACGCAATCTTGATTGGTCAAAGACTTTCTATATCAATCCTAGGTTTGGTGAGCACACTCTGGCAGGTATTCTTTCCCAACAAGGGGAAGATCAGTTCATGTATCTCATTCGATTTGCTTCTCAACAATTGCTCGAAACCGAACGACGCTACTCTGAGGCTGACAAGCATGCTTTGTCTTTGGTGTTCTGCATTGAGGAATTTAATCATCATGTGGCTGGAAAGTCCTTCATTATAATCTGTAGCAATGGTCTTGCAAAGTAGGTTCTTCAATCACAAAATCCCATGGGCCGGTTGGCCAAATGGTTGGCAGTTTTACAAGAATATGATTTTTCTTTCAAAATTGTAAAAGGGGGTTGTTCCAAATTGAAGAATGCTTTGATTGATTTAGAGGAGTGCCTTGATGTAACCCTTGTAGCAGCCGTAGAAGTTGGGGATCCATGGTATGGTGGTATCTATAGATTTTTTACCGCTTTCTTCTTTCCTCCAGAAAATACTAGCTATGAGAGAAAAAGATCTGCAAAGATAGTAGGCGCTACACTCTCTTTGATGGGGTGTTGTACCGTCAAGGCATGGATGGGGTACTAAGACGGGCCATTGATGCACATGAAGTACCTAAGGTATTGAACCATTATCATAATGGATTTTGTGGAGGCCACTATGCCGGTGACTATACAACTAAGAAGATTTTACATGCTGGGTACTATTGGCCAACCTTGTTCAAGGATGTCACTATGTATTGCAAAACTTGTGAGCTCCAACCTTTACTACTGAGCTGAAATCTCCTGGCATTACTGACTGTGTAACGAAAGAAGGGGATCCTCTTCTCTCGATGCCCTGCATCAATCCACTCCCACTCTTCAGGGTCCCACTGCAAATACCTAATGGGAACTCCCTCGTAGAGCCAAAGCCTCCAAGACCTGGTGGAGAGTAGTCGGGGGTCAATTCTTTGGTAGGAAGGATTTGCGTCCTGGGCAACATCACCTAGTGATGTCCATCCATATGTTTCAGAAGTGGGGAATAGATTTTGTTGGGCCCCTACCCATGACTGCTCGCAAAAAGAAGTATCTTTTGGTAGCCACTCAGTATGTCACTAAGTGGGCTGAAGCTATCACCCTCCCCACTGCAAATGGTAAGGCAGTTTCAAATTTCATATTTGAACGTATCTGCACAAGGTTTGGGACACCCATGGAAATAGTATCTGACCATGGGAGTCCATTCTTAAATGAAGCAGCATGACCATGTGCCACCCTTCCACGTAAGAGGACCCATAAGCGTGGATGTATGTCTAGGGTGGCCTAAGAGTCGTGCGAAGTTTCATCCCCAACAAGCAAGTCCACACGCGTATTTCGTTAGTACGTGCGCGAATTTTCTTAGTCACATTTTTAAAATGTCCTAATGCACAAAACAAATTACAACATTACTACTAATAAACAATTTTTTGTATTACAAACACAACAAATCCCATTGAGAAGACATCGGACATCATGTTAAAAATAGAATCTAATACAATGATGTGTATGAACGTGTATACAGCCATCATAGTGAAATACAAAATATGAGTCCATGAAAATTACAATGGTACGGTCACACAGTGAGCCTATACATATCGAATACAAAAAAGTGTAATCAACTAGTGATACCTAATAAAAATCAATCTGATCAACTGATGATCCCAAAAAATATGATATGTAATGTGCTACTCCTCAGGATCAGCTCTCATGCCAATAGTTGCAAGTATGCTCTCGTGATCCGCCACTGCAAGGCGCCATCGTGGAGTGGACGTCGCCTTGCGAGTGCGAACACGACTCAAAGTAATCTTGATCCCAACAATAAGATGAGAATACATGTATGCCTCCCGATCCGCCATGTACTACTGGAACTCAATATAGCGACCACGCCTCTGTATCTGCTGAAAATAGTGGCCACCTACGATCATGCTATGAGCATTGAAGTGCATCCCATGCCCATCCACTGTATCCTCATTCAGCACACTCTTCAGCATAGAGCATCGCAACAAGTAATAATCCACACCCTCCTCATTGCCCTCCGAAGCAATAACCGCGAAGATATCACCAATACGCAAAATATCTGTAAGCTGGTCATAATCTCTAGAGGAACTGAATCCCGCATCCTAATCATCATGTATCTCCTCCCAAGGTTGGAAGGGAGAAAGCACTCGCCGTACCCATGGATCGGCCCATGGTATCATGGAGCACCCTCCCCAATCATCATCAATGCATGCAGAGCAAAAACATGCAAACCGTCGAGAAAAGATTGCGGGGTGAGACTCACCTACGCTCCTGATGGAATGGAAATCAAGAGTGCCAGGCACAAAACGACAATCAAAAGGCCTCGACCAATCAAGACTCAAAATGTCCACGCACCAAAAATACCGGCTCACCACCCTATCGTCACGCGACTGAAACGAGGACGTAGCACTAGTGGATAAGTGCTGGCTGCACCACCACACCACATCATGTGCATCCTTGAAGCGATCGGCATTGTGACGCAACTGGTATCGATGCAAAGCATGCTTCACGCAAGCACCTGCACCATCGTGCTCTCCCTTACCGTGCCCTGTCTCGAAGTAGCTCCATGTGATCAGAATGCCTGTCTCACGATGCCATCTGCAGAACCAATAAAACTGTCTAGCGGATTTGAACTGACCACCGCAACCGTCTGACCAGATCCAGCGCCGCTGCCATGTGACACCATGATCCCTCAAGAAACTATCATGCAAAGTGAAGCAATGCTGCACAAAATGGGCATCATGCGATCGATCACTAATGTAGAAGTGATACTCTCGCACAATGATGCGTGAGTCCATGGTGCTATCAATGCCATCCACATGAGCCTGTGCATGACGATAGCTAATGTGCACAAATATAGCAACCTACAATATGGCATTGAAAAAAAAATATGACTATTGAAATAATTCAATATAATGAGGCGGGGAAAAAATCAATACTCAATCACACGTAACCTGCTCGGAGAAATAATACTCTGATTGGATCTCATGCTGTGGTGCAAAGGTGTAATTCTCCGCAAAGTCCACCACTGAGACAACCACCCCTATAGGAAATGTCCTCAAACATGCACGAAACTGACGATCCTCCCATTTCGCAGTGTGCGAGTGGCGTATGTAGCGGTACAGCTTCCCTCGAAAACAATCAATGAATACAACATGTGGTGTCTCCTTCCCCACAAGCTGCAACCTCCTCGACTGTGCACCACCATCTAATGTCAAGGTACAGTACTCATACTGCTGCCAACGAGCCATCTGCACATCACAAGTATCTAGTGCAACTCGTGGCACTCTAGCAAAGTCACCACACAAAGTACACTTGCCTTCCACACAATCAAGGGAGTGGAATAAAGCATCACCATCTCGTGTACACAATATGGAATGAATGAAGTCGCGAGGGCTAGTAGGAACCACTCCCCTATGACCATCAAGGGAACGGAATACGTCATACATCAATCCAAAATCCACATGGTAGCGACAACAGCATGTGTCACGCTCCTGAGAGCATCGCACAAACCATGGCCTGCATCGCTCAAATGACCTCTGCCCAATCTTGAACTCCGGGTGTGCCTCTACAAACTGAGTGTACAACTCAGTCTGGGTACACTCCAAAAAACATGCACCATGCTCAATGTACACACCGCGTGACACCCTCTTCCACAATGCCTTCTTGAACACCGGGGATGCTCTGCAATGCTCCTCCCAAAACTGTTGTATGAAGGACCTAGTGGAATCATCCAACAATCGATCGCTGCGAGGTGCACGACCACTCGAAGCCCAAAGAGCATCAGTCTCACTATCCTCTAGACTTTGCCTCCTAATGATGCCTGCTCGCAATGTGCGCGGTGCAATCTGAAGAAGACGTGAAGCGGTATGCACATGGCCTATCATATGAGGTCTACTAATGGCAGCCACAATAGCACGACGTGCTGCCAAGCATCACTGGAGTTCCTATGCTTAATAGAAGCATAGGAACGTCGAACACTGCTAAGGACCTCGCTAGATACAACCCTATCTCTACGTGCACCAAGACGAGCAAGCCTCCTACACTCTACTAAGTCAGGGTGATCAATCAGGGACGTAAGAAGAGAAGACTGCGAAGCTGGCGTGGGGTCACAAAAAAAAGACTGCACAATCTTGCTAGTACGACGACGGATAGTGGACTTCGGCAAGTCACATCGTGAAGCAACACTGCTGCTGCAAGGTGGGGCAAGGGGATCAATGGGAGATGGTAGGGTGGAGGGGGGAAGGGAGGCGCCAAGCGGAGCAGGGGGAGGGGGAGGGGGGAGGGTGGAGGCGGAAGAGGTAGAGGTGGAGGCCAAAATGTAAGTGGCTAGGGGAAGGGCGGAGGCTAGAGGTAGGGGAGCGGATGAGCATGGGGGGACAATGGAGGTGGGGGTGGGGGTGGAGGTGGGATGTAGAGGTAGAGCTAGAGGTGGATCAGTGGTGGCAGCGCGAGCTCGAGCTCTAGAGGCTCTCTTGCGCTCACGAGCCTTCCGCTTGCGCTCCTCGTCAATGAGATTTGGGGGGGGGTTCCTACATCTTTCACGTCTACTAGAGCTCTACGGCTTTGAGAACCCATTCTCAATGAAAGTAGGATGGAAGGTGTGACAAAGTGATGAGGAGGCAAGAATGGCTGAGAATGGGTGAAATGAACCAAAACGTGGTGTCTTATAGAGAGCCTCAACTCATCCACTAGATTGCTCTTAGATTGCTCTTCATTATTATTGGTGGAGAGGTGCTAAGATTGATACTAATTGGCTTAGTTTTGGTGGAGAGGTCTGCTATGCCCAGAGCCGCGATGACCTTATACCTCGATCGAGGTATTGAGTGCATTGCGCATGTATGTGTGAACCTCGATCGAGGTATCCCTAGGTGTCCTCGGTCACATACCTCGAACGAGGTATTGTATGCCTCACCCAGCATATGTACCTCGATCGAGGTATTGTATGCATCGCACATCGTCATGTGTATACATCTGGCTGATGTGGCACCATGCATGGTCATGATGTGGTAATATAGTCTCTTCCTGCATGGTCATGATGTGGTACTGGGCATGATGTGGCATGATGAGATGGCATTCATGAGGTGGTAGATTGACATGGCAAATTGAGGTGGAGGGATTGGTGACGTGGCAAGGTTGAGGAGGTATGCCAAGGTGGCATTGTGTGATCACATGGCTGATGATGTGGAATGATTAGGTGGCACATGTGGCAGCACGTGTGGCAATGTAAGGTGACATGGCAAGGAGTGATGTCACATCTGCTTGATGAGATGGCACCACGTGGTCTAACAACGTGGCATGGTTTTGATGACTCAGCCTTCCACATGGGCAGCATGCAGACTCCAAAGGCTTGCCACTAGGATCGGTGATGCTCCTAGCCTACCTCACCAAGCCTAATACCAAGCCTACCTTGTCTTGGTATTAGGCTTGGGTGGCCCTTTTTCCCCCACAAAAGGGAGATTTAACTGTTGGAGGCCATATCGTATGTTTCCCTTACTCAAATTTAACCAAAATTTTTTCCTCTTATTCATCATGCAGAGGACTAAAAATATTGACATTTTTGAAATGTTTGGTTATGTTTGAGAATTACTAGATTTATTTTTAATATTCTTTGTTGATCCTCTAAGGAGTAAAAGTAAAAATTAAACTTCAATCTTCCTAAATCTAACCGTTGGATTTGGGATTTGATGATTCAACCACACACCCTTATGTGCCTACTAACCTTCCACCGAATTGGATTTGCTTAATTATTCAAAATACTAAAAAAATGTGGTGTGCTACTAAAATGCATGTATTTTATGACTTTATTTATTATAAATAATTATTTATAATTAGATAAATCATTCAAAAAATTACCAATAAATCAAGTTAAGCTCTACATAATGCAAAGAGACCACTTACAAAGTTTCAATAACATTTAATCTAAAATGAGTGAGAAATTTAGAATTTTATATGACACTCTTTGTTCGTGACAAACGTGTGACCACCCTGGAACCATGCCGTGTGACACAAAGAAATTTTTTGTGTGTGCATCGAATTTTCGATCAGACTATACGATTGTGTGCACAATAGCAAGTGTGATGTTGTGTCAGAAGACTTCAAAGACTAGATCCATAGGGAAGTAGGTGAGATTTGCATTTTTGTGTGCTAAAAAGCTTGTTTTTCCACCTCCTTAGGATTGGGGAGTGAACAAAAAGTGGACACACTTAGCTTGCTACTTCCCACCATCTGTGCTCTTTCTAAGCTATTGCGCGTGCATTCGATTCGCGCGTCTCCTGTGCGACAGTTTTTTGGGCTGCTGCAACTTTTGGTTGCGGACAGTTTTCTGTGTTCGCCCGCGCGACAGTTCTCTGGACTGTTGCGGCTTCTGGTTGCGGATTCTATGTTCGCCCGTGCGACAGTTCTCTGGACTGCTATGGCTTCTGGTTGCAGATAGTTTTTTGCGTTCACCTACGCAACAGTTTCGACAATTCTCTGGACTGCTACGGCTTCTGGTCGCGGACAGTTTTTTGAGCCCCTGCAAAACTGTAATAGCAGATCCCGCGCCCCCTCTCTCTTCTCTTCTTCTTCTTCTCGTTCTCTTTCTCTTCTCCTTCTCCTCTCCTCTCCTCTCTTTTTTATTAAAGAGTAGGATTTGAACCCAAGACCTCCCCCTTCACAAAAGAAAGACTTATCATTGGGCCAACAAGTTGGAAGTGGTAAAAATGTAATGATTTTTGTTCATATATTGAAATCGCGGGAACTGTAACTCTCTAACCATAGGGAGTTTGCTCTTGCTGTAAAAAGCAAAAATACTTCATTTTATGTGCTCTATCCACATCTCTTGCTAGATCGCCGATTCAGAACTTCTCCAAGCTCACTTCACGGACGCATGCCACACGAGGAGGGTGGACATTTATGTCACTTCTCTACACGTTTAAGGAATTGGTGCCTGGTCCTCCGCACCTTACGGCTACCAATGCACGAGATGTCTTCCTTGATCTTCATGTCGACCTTCAACGGCTGATTGTCCAGTGCATTGTTGAAGGAGATGATGGGTGGAATGATACACCATGGATGATTCATGGTGAAGAACTACTGATACGCTAGGAGAATTTTGATTTTACTTCTATTCATTGTGCGGTGATCGAACTACTTGCTGCTTCAGAGGTAATTAAAACGGTGTCCTTCATCGAAGGGTGGGATGCTCCCCAATCTTGGGGGGAGATTTGGTGCATCTGCTTGTTGATTCCTGTGGATAAGCTCATCCTGAATGGTTTATTCACAATCTCACTACAAAGATTTCTAGGCCTCGGCTATCGTTGGTTATGTTTCGACCAAGGAATCCATTTGTACCTAATCAACCTTTTGTGCCTCATTTCAAGCTTCAAATTGTAATTCTTTTTGGTCTTAAGATAAACTATCAACAAAGGATTGCAAGTTTATTTGGTGCTGAACATTTGGCTCAAGTGTTGAATTCTCCCCACCCTCTCCTCCTACCTATCTTAAACTACCGAGAAACTTGGGATGTTCGAATTTTAGTCTTGGTGTGATGACATCTTGGATTCTTCAATTTGATGGAGCTTACAAACCTTCAACCAAGGTGGCTGGTGTGGGTGTGAAGCCCACTGCACCGGGTGGTGAGGAGTATTGTTACAGCAAGTCTTCACCCGCAAGTACTTGCAATCAAGCTGAGTACTCGGCGCTCATTTTTGGGCTACAAAAGGCACAAGAACATCATGCCAAGCAATTGGAGGTGCAAGGAGATTCTCAACTAGTGCGTGAACAAGTTAGTGGAAGGTGGAAGGTGTGGAGCAAAGGCTTGGTTCCACGACATCAACAAGCATTGGAACTTTGCAACCAATTTGAAGAGGTAAAAATTCAGCATATCCCTCGAGCTCAAAATCTTGTTGCTGATTTCTTGGCACATGAAGCTTGTACTTCAATCACGCATGACGCGAGTGGAAGCACCACCCCAACAAAGCCGCAAGCCACAAAGGAGGGTGATCATTTGTAAGGAATGTAAAGGTTGTGGTCATCATGAAATTAAGTGTTGGGCATACTTGATATGAGTTCACCGTCTTCGGAAGATGATTAGGAGGATTCTCAAGGACATTGCTCAAAAGAAGGATGCCAGACCGCACACCCCTTGAAGAAATAGCATGGCCACTACAAGACCTGGAAGAAGCTGAAGGTGATGTGCAAGCTCTCCAACTATTGACATTTGTCATGGTATTCTTGTTTGCCTTGATGAACAACCTCATGCAATGCCGTGCCTCTAACCCTCGCTTGTAAAGATCGATGTGATATCATGAGGGTTGGTCCTTTTAAGATTGTCTATGTGCTATTCTATGCTGAAGATTCTTCTCGTGTAGTATTTCACACCACCAGTCACACCCTACCCTGCCTATGTGTGCTTTGTGGATGTATCTTTGCCCGATTTTCAATTCAAGCTTCCTCTTACTATTGTTCGTCCATAGATAAGCCTCTCTTTTCCATCTTCCAAGCATGGCTGACATTCCCGTGTTTTGTGGACAGGTGGAAGAAAATTCAAATGAATATCTTGTGGCCTTCAAGCGCCGTTGTGTTTCTCTCAAGTTTCTTACTGAAGACAAATGGCTATTGGTTCTTCCCACATTTCTAGAGGGTTGGGCTCAAGTGTGGTATGAGAAGCAAGCTGAAGACATTCGCCAAAGCTAGCCAAGGTTGACAGCAGCAATGATTGAGTATTTCAGCAAAGAAGAGGAGCCGGAGAATGTGTACCTGCACGTGGCAAACTTGAAGCAGTGAGAAGGTGAGATGGCACGTCGATATGTGGATCGACCAGCCGTGCTCCTGGACCGTTTGATTGCCACACAGGAGGACAATGCCAGATTTCGAGCTAGAATGACTCAGCATGTGCTGGGCTACCTTGTAGTAGGAGCGAGTGATGAATTCCGCCTCAAACTTAAATGGGAGAATCCAGAAACTATGGTGCTAGCACATGAGATTGCTCAAAAGTTTGATAAAGTTCAGTCTGACCCCGCTTCAAAGAAGATGATTGTCCTTCCGCAACCCCCTCAATTCTTGCAACAACAACCTGGGGGGTCTAACTCAGGGGCATACCCCCACCCCTCATCAGGGATGTATCCACCACCTCCACCTCAAATGTATGGTCCTCCCTTAGATGCTTACCCTCAACAAGGCATATATCCTCACCCTCCGCCTCGATGATTTCCCGAGCCTCGCCCACGATCCCCCCTCCTCTCTACTCCCATGGCCCCTCCAACTAAAGAGGCCCCCCCTGCAATAGAAGAGTGTGTATCCACCTAGCCCACATGGGAGACTCTTCCACACACACCATGCATGTGGGAGGATGCATTTATTGGGAGATACCCCCTCTCATGGCTATAAAAGGAGGGGGCTATTCCTTCCCATCCTTTCTTTTAAATAAAGCATGACCATAGTCCACCTCCCATTATGTACAGACTCTGCTTCCCCTTCTTCCTTCCCCCTTGTGCCATAGTCCCCCTCTTCATTCCCACCCCCTCTTAATCCCTTTTCCCCACCTATGTTAATGCTTCTCTCCTCATGTTCCCTTTTCCTCCATGGCCCTCAAGCGTCGCCATGCCTCGCGTCTAGCATCATGCCTCGAATTATTTTCTAGTTAATAGTATTTGTAAGGTAGGTATTTAAAACCATAGAATCTAGAAGAGGTTTAGCATACTTCCTTATCTTTGTTACAATATGCAATACTTTGCATAAGCCTTAAACTTTGTTTAAGGCTTTGCACAAAACTACAATATCATTAAATCCATATTTTTCTACTTTAGCAACCACCAGATATCCATAGTATGAATCCATGATATGGAAAACATATTTCTTTTGAATATTTCTTATCGCATACTTCTTTATGTCTTCTGATACACCATGCAGCATGAATGTAAGAAAATATGAATGTGTGTGGTTTTAGCCTATGTGCTTGTCCCTAATCAGCAGGATACTTTGACTAAGTAGACTTATAATTACTTAAAATAAAGCCTTTGCAAAGGATCGTACCTAGGATTGGATATAAACAAATATCACATATTTCTTCATTTCTTCTAATACACCATGCAGCATGAATGTAAGAAAATATGAATATGTGTGCTTTTAGCCTATGTGCTTGTCGCTAATCAGTAGGATACTTTGACAAGGTAGACTTATAATTACTTAAAGTAAAGCCTTTGCAAAGGATCATACCTAGTATTGGATATAAACAAGACACTTTGGAAAGCATATAACATATAGTCTATATATATCTAAACTAAATACTTTGGAATGAATATTTTATATAGTCTATACACCTTAAATCTTACACCCTAAATCTTAAATCCTAAAGTTCCCTAAATCTTAGGTTATACAATCTAAGCTCTTAAACTTATATAATAGTTCTAATCCCTAAACCGTAAACCTTAAATGTTAAACCCTACCCCTATAGCTTAAATTCTAAAACCTAATTTCCAAATCCTAAACCCTAGATTTTAGACTCTAAGCTCATGACCTTATATACTAAACCCTAAACCCTAAACCATAAACCCTAAACCTTGAACCTTAAAACCTAAACCCTAAAACAATAATCATAAACCCTAAACCCTAAATGCTAAATCCTAGATCCTTAACCCTAAACCCTAAACCTTAGATCCTAAACCCTAAACCCTAGATCCTGAACCCTTAGCCCTAAACCCTAAACCCTAAAAACATAATCATAAACCCAAAACCCTAAACACTAAATCTTAAATCCTAAGCCCTAAATCCTTAACCCTAGATACTAAACCCTAAACCCTAAACCCTTAAATACAACCAAAATTTAATGATTTTTTTCAATTGGTGCAATAGGTTTGATATATCCCCCAACCTATTGCAAGTGGAACAGATTAATGGTGCACTCAGCCTATTGCAAAAATCAAGGAATTTTCTTGATTTGTGTGCATCACCATTGATGGCATGGACCAAAATACAACTTTGCCATGATATAGACGTATCCCACTGGCATTGGAGGGCAAACGTGGACTAAAAACACACTTGTGAGGAGTATTAGTACATGGATACTGAATCTTTTGTGATGTATGGATTGATAGTTTGCATGACCGTGATAGTAACTAGGTTGTTATATCAATCATGAAAGCAATAAGAAAGGTCAGAGATGCTTGCGGGTGTTTACCTAACACATTGCAAATACAAGCTAATAATTGTTGGAGAGAGAACAAGAATAAACATATATTTTCTTTATGCTCCATGCTGATTAGTTTGAAAATATTTGAAGAAGTGGAAATTGGCTTTCTTCTTGTCAGCCATACACATGAAGACATAGATCAAATCTTCAGTGCTATCTCTGGTGAGTTGAAGTCAATGGATGTTTTGACAATGGAGGTTATGCTATTTCAAATTGGGAAAAAAATTGGACGGTCTTGCAAGGAAGAATCAGAAGTGGCTATCTTAGAGAGGATGGTAGATTGGAGAGCATTCATAGAGCCACATTTACAAACAGGAGATGATGCCCTAATAGGACACACAAATCCACACTACTTTCGGTTTCACATGCATAACAATATTCCAATGATGCAATGGAAGCACTACTTAGTAGATGGAGATCATTTATGGAGTGAGTCATATGCTTTATTACAATGAATAATTCCATTGGAGGAAACTAGATTTGTTCTTGGAAAAAACAAATCACTTGACATAGATGAAATGAAAGGCTTGAAAGCCTTCATTAAACATCTTCAAAGTATGATGCAAAAATATCCTAAGCAATCAACTAAGAATTTGGAGACAAGTAAATCAACTAAAGCACTTATCCAATCTTTAAAAAGACAAGAAAACTTAATGAGCATTGAATACTGTGAATTCTTGTAGCCGAAACAAGCTAGGTCACCAAGTTTTCCTTTGGATATAAATATGTTAGTAGATATGGAGGAAGCAGAGGAATGCCTTTTACCTCAAAAATATTGTGGCAGGAAGGGAGACAAACCCTTACCAGAGTTTATACCATCTAATGAGATTGAAGAGGGTCTATTTGTTGTTTGGGCATCTGATCCAGGTTCAGAGTTGATTGACCAAGGTGGCCCAATTTGGGTTGCAAAGGTTGCTAAGATAGAAAGGCATGACAAGGGAACTCCTATAACACTGATAGCTTTATGGTATGAACCAAAGCCATTGAAAAATCTCCCAAGAAGATATACAACAAAACAACTCTATGAGGGATGCTTGCAAAGGAAACGTGAATGGGTTCTGAATAATGAGGGATTAATAGAGGTGGAAGTCAGTAGCATTATTCATTGCTAGAAATTGAGGACACGAAGTTTTAAAAAGAAGCATAAATATAATGTTGAAAAATGTATCACAATCCATGATCCAAGTTGTGTCCATATTAAACATCATTTGGCAAGACTTGACCCATCAAGCACAAATAGATTACATGAATCTGATGACTCTGAACAAGATTCAGATGCATAAGATAATGTTCTGTATGCTTTTTTCCATACAAAGGGTGTATCTATACACCACCAATAAGATAATGTATTGTATGCTTTGTTTTTCAAAAAAAGGGTGTATCTTTAGTCCACTTATATATTGAATTCAACAAACTCTCTTTTTTCAATAAAATGGTGTATCTATACACCACTTATATGTTGAATTCAACTCTTTTCATATGGTGTCATATTTTCACTTTATCAGCACAGTGTTAAAATTGAACTAGAGTTAGGAGAGTACTATTATTATTATTATTATTATAGTTATTGGATGGGAGCACCATGCACAAGTTTGGGAATTATAGCTTCATTGAGCCATATGTTTTTTGATTAGAGGTCACCCCTTGACTTTTTAGCTTAATAAGGCATATTTGTATATAAGTGACCCATTTATTGCTCTAAAAAACCCAATTTTTTAGCTCACTAAGTGAAGTTGAGTGGAGAGGATATGCTCCAAAAAAAAGTCCAAACTAGGAGAGAAAGTCCAAAAATTTTGAATTGTGTGTTTCCCACTCTGCCTTCTTCTACCTTTTTCCCCTAATCTAATACCACTTCCCTTAACCCATGAACCAGTAGACACTTGCAAGGTATGAACACAAATTTTGAAATTAGGGCATACTAGAGAAAAATTCTTCCAAAATTCTTGCAACAAAAGTTCCTACCTTAGGAGTTGGCTTTGATACCGACTGACATGACCCCAACACTCCTGAAACCTCTAATCTGCGAGCAAACACAAGAACATACCAAACGTGAGGAAACTAAGCAAGCTACTCACCACCCAACCATGACATCTATGGGATGTGATCTTGAATTAGGAGATGTCCCCTCCAAGCCACGAGCTGAGCTACTAGCACGAGCTCCCAACTAGATCCTAAGTAGCCTGTTGTCCCATACCACCAGGTGGCACTGTGAAGCCTGGGATCTGTTCTTGCTCTATGATGCAAGCGCACGTCCGTGTCTCAATCCAGGATCAGACTTAGCACATGGGAATGAGACCTGCTCCCATCAGCTCTCTGAGAACTGAACCTCTGGGCCCCTTATATAGACTCCGGCCCTAAGCACCAAAAATAGTAAAGACCTCTAACTGGTTTGTACCCTTGTCGCTTAACTCGAGAATCAAGCCTGCCTAGCTCTAAGCCTCCCCAGGCTACCTCAGCTAGTCTTGTGTACCCAGTACATGTCAGACACACCAATCCGTGCACATGACAATGGGAAAAGATTTCCCAAGCCTCCACTTGCCGCTTGATCCGAGATCATTTTTTTGAACATTCATCATCGTACCAACTATTCTGAAGCATCGTCCCGGTCTTGGCTCTTCCTAGATTTTGTGATGTATGAGGGAAGCTAGAGAGTATAAGCTATGCGGCTGAGATGGGTCTATAATGAGGAGGCCAATGTATAATGTGCTATCATAATAAATAGGGTTCACACTCATGTGTAACATGAATCATGGTTGTGAGTGCCTGTGATGGGGGTGTGTGTTTTAAGGGGGGGCGACAATAGGGTGTAAGTGGTACTCAGGGAAAAAGACAGGTAGCTATGATCTGCTCCCAATGAGCATGGTGGTATGGGTTTATGATGCCATCTCTATTGTACCCAATATATGATCTAGTACTCCAAACTCTAGGAGGCATCTACCATCACGTGTGAGCTGGTCATTTGATGATGCCCGTATGACCTATAGATCCTCTATACATGTCAACTGTGGATCCTCTATACATATCTCTCGCAATGTAGACTCCTTATTTAGCCGTTAAAATTTCCCACAATGAATACCTCTCCTTTTTGCATTTAATGAAGTGTATCCGATAAGACTTCATATGGAGACTCTCCCAACTCCCCCTGTACATGCTCCTCCCCCTTGCTCTTATGTGTCTGATGTGTTTGCTCCAAATCTGCATATGACAATTTCTTTAGTGGGAAGTAACATACAACGATGTATATAAATCGTGTTCCCAATTTAATTTGTATCCACATAAAATGTATGGTCTCGTCCCATCCCACTACTATGACATGTGGCTATATCTCCTACCTAAAGTTTAAACAAAACCACAAACCTAATCCTTTGGTGTCCCCTTCCTTGCAGGTACTTCCTTTAAAGGTGGACTCCCCAATGGTATCCTTGCGATCTAGATAAACTCCTCTCCTGGCTTTGATGTGTCTTTGTAAAGCATATAATGTCTCTACTCCCAATCACCTCCTCCACTCTCCATGATTTCACCATATGGCTCCATTGCAATTCCAAACCGCCATCTGTACCAGCTGCATGTCCCTATGCTACTAGTTGGCCATCAATGATGACCTTCCCATCCCGATACACCAATTTCTTTCCTTCTTCTCAGGCTTTTCATACTTGTGGCATGTACCTCTTATGATGTTCCACTTGGAACTTGGTTAAATGATCATCTAGATACATGTTACTCTCCTTAACCTCTTTGAGCATTATTGTTTTCTTGAGAAAACCCTACACATATCATCATTTAGAAACTATAGCATTGATGGCTGCCCTTTATTTTTGTCATTTCCTATTCTCCAAGCCTTTGTGAAGGGAGGAGGGGTATAGTGCAAAAGGTCTTTCCATCTTGTTCTACTGACTTGCCTTCCTTGAGCCTCGTCAATTGTACATTTAGTCTTCTAGCTTGTCTCATCCTTTTCTTTGAGAGAGTGGCTATCACTATGTTTACCTCCTTGGTGTTGGTCTTGCCCTTCCTTCCTACATTCTGTCATTCCTCCTCTTTTTGTTTAATTTCAGTTTTCACCACCTCTACCCATGCCTTTTTTGCTGCTTCCATCTTCTCCTCAATGTCCTTGAACACCCAAGATTTCTTCTATACCAATTTCTCTTGTGACTTCTTCATCGCATTTAGTTCGGCTTTTACTTTAGGTATAAACATCTAGCCTCTGATCACAGCTTCTATACTCTCCGCTTTAACACTCTTTGTTGGAGTTTCTTGTTTTCCTCAATGATTTTCTTTAGGGATGTCTCTATTACAACCAATTGTTCTTGTGCCATGGGAGCCATTATTTCAAGATAAGGTGATAGAATGGATTAAATGTGTCTCCTTATGGTGGTTTATCACATTACACATACATTTTCTCAAGACCACATTGTATGTACATTCTTTAAAAACCACATTATGTATGTTCTACCTCTCTACTAAAACTCTGTTAAAAGTTCTATAGTCTGAGTGAATGAAGTCTGTACAATTTCTAATGATACCCTTTTGTTTGAAATTCACAGCAATGTGGGCGCATGAATGATAGTCTTGTTGATAAAGTAAATTAAGGCTTGATTATCCACATAGAACACAAAAGGGTTACCGAGTAGATAATGTCTTAGTTTTTGCATAGCATTGAATACAATTCCCAAAGCTTCTTTCTCGATAGTGCTATTATTAGACTCGATAGATGTTAATAACCGATTGGCATAATATACTGGACAATCCAACCGATCATCTGGTTGAGCCAGAATGAGCCAGAATCATTCTTAAGGCATACTAGGAAGCATCTACATGCACATGGAAAATCACGTCCCATCTTGGTTGCCTTAGAATGGGAGTAGAAATTTCTCGGTTCTTCAATTCATGGAAAACATAGTCAACTTGGCATTCCACTCAAACTTAGCATTTTTCCTTGTCAACTCATACAAATTCACTGCAATTTCGGTAGTCTTTCATGAACTTTGATAGAAGATGATAGACCCCGCAAAAGAATGCAACTAAGTTAGATTCTAAGGCTCAAGCATCTGTTGTATAGATTTAATATTACCTGGCTCGGCTCTTATGCCATTTTTAGAAATAACATGGCCGAGTGGTATCCTAACTCGAACACATAATGTTGAAATGTGCAATGTCCAATTGTTGGCGTATTGTGTTGGTACCCTAGAGGGGTATGATGGTAGCCACACAAGAGGATGTGGACTACATAAATGGATGTGGGACATTGGTTACCACAAGTTGGATGTGGCTCAGAGGATGCCACACAGTAGGCTTATGCCTTGAGACTCTCTATATAAGAGGTCTATCATTGTATTGTTCATCAATCATTGGAATAGATTGATTGAGTGTTGCCTACATTGTTGTCTCTCCATTATGGATTTTCTTGTATGGTTCAATCCTCCATGATTATTACACTGATCTCATGTAGCCCTAGGCTTAGTGGCGGTCGTTTTACTTGTAGTTTCTTATCATGGTATCAAAGTTGGTAGTCCACAAGCTTAGGTAGATTAGTGTGTTTTCTTTCATGTCTTTTGTATAGAGAAAAATAATGGCAACACTCTATCATTAGGGAGAGTTTTGTGTGAGATTATGCCCTTGCTGGATTTGGAGTAGCCCATGAAAGAGCCAGGCTTGAATTGAAGTTTTCTACTATGAGAAAAGAAGACTGATGTAGGTTGTTGCTGCAAAAGATGTTGCTGCTTATGGAAGATGCAAAAGAAGATTGTTGCTAGGAGGAGATTGCATTGCTTAAAGAACATTTTGTAAAGTTTGAAGAAGAGAAGGACACGCTGGTCGGAGAAAAAGAACAGGTCTTGAGCTAAATGAAGGACTTTGAGAGGAAGACGGAAGAGCTACAGGAGGAGCTTCTTATGCTGCGGGAGCAAAGAAAGTGCCTCGAAGAAAAAAACTGGAGGCAGAATTAGTGTGCATTATTGCATTCGAAGAAGATACTATGGATGTTGAGTTGCTAGTGTGTGAAGATTGGAAGCTGCTGCAAGGTCGTAGTGAAGATTGAAGCTGCCCAAGGAGGAGGCAGGATCAACTAAAGATTGTAGCTATGAAAAAAAAAAGTTGCAAGGAGGAATCTGCTGTCATCATTGAGTTGCTTGAAAGAAGCTGCTGTGAAGAAAGGGGGTAGTTGTTGCAAAGAAGAGATGCTGCAAAGATTGTTGTTGATGCTGCCCTTGCTAAGTTGCTGCTCAAGAAGCTCAGCAAAGAAGTTACAAGATGGTTGCTGATGCAATGACACTCATGAAAAGCAGCTGCTAAAAATGATTGCAGCGAAAGGAATGCTGCAAAGAAAAAAAGAGAACAGTGGCTGAGAGCTATGTTGAAGCGCTGAAGTGGTAGACAATAAGGAAGAAGAGGAGAAAGAGGAGAAGGAGGAAGATGAATGAAAGATTGAAGATGATCGAAAGCAACAAACAAAAGATACTCTCAGCCGTGATGGAGGTGAGTGAGACGTTTGACTCGACCATCAAGGACACACTGCCGCGACAAAAAAGCTTGCAGAAATCATCCAGGAAACGGTTTTCTACAACAACAGCAGCACCGGAGTGTAATATAATTTCTCCAAGGCAAGTCTAAAGCAGAAGATGAGCTTGAAAGGGAGATTAGTGTGAATGTTAATCAAAACAGAGAGTTGTTATGAGGGCTGCATGCTGTCGCTTGAACACGAGCCAGTTGTGCCTACAATTGGGAGGAGTAAAGAGAAGTGTAAGCTATGAGAAAGGCACTGAAGAAGGCTCGCTAAAGAAGAGCATAACCGCAGATTGAAGGAGAACTCTCGACAGGACGGCACGAGAGCAGCTGCAGCAGGAAAAAGATTAATGGTAGACGATTACAAACATGGAGCCAAAGTCCTTAGGGTTGGAACCCTACCTATTTCAGCCACATGCACATTATCCTTACTTTATGCACCTTAAAAACCCCTTTTGTACAATAAATTTTTTCTTACGCCTTGAAAAATTGGCGCAGCATTGGCGTGTATGGCAAATCATGGATATGTTGTACTATGACTGAGATTACTGTGGGTGCCCTACCCTTGCATTGGCATAAAATGGATGTAATTTTCTCTCACCCATGTTTATGAGGGTCTTCTACCCAAGCCCGCGGGTGCTCAAAAAGATATTTGATTGTGGTGTGTAGGAGTAGTGTACATTGATGATGCACTACTTGGGTTGGTTCCTTCTCCCTGACACATGGGGTGTCTAAAAAGCACTTGGGTGTCCCGCCCGCACAGCATGGTGTGTAAAGTGGATGATAAGGTGTCTAGGTTGCTAGACACATGCACACACATTTGTTGAACACTCGAATTTGTCATTGAGGGGGAGTGTTGAGAGAGTGAGTTTGGCAATGCCAAATCATTGGGGGTGAGAGGTGAGATGGTCATATATTATTGTACATTGAGGAACGGTGTTGAAATGTGCAATGTCCAATTGTTGGGATATTGTGTTGGTACCCTAGAGGGGTATGATGGTAGCCACACAAGAGGATGTGGACTACATAAATGGATGTGGGACATTGGTCACCACAAGTTGGATGTGGCTCAGAGGATGCCACATAGTAGGCTTATGCCTTGAGACTCTCTATATAAGAGGTCTATCATTGTATTGTTCATCAAGCATTGGAATAGATTGATTGAGTGTTGCCTACATTGTTGTCTCTCCATTATGGGTTTTCTTGTATGGTTCAATCCTCCATGATTGTTACACTGATCTCATGTAGCCCTAGGCTTAGTGGCGGTCATCTCACTTGTAGTTTCTTATCACATAATACACTCTTAGATGGATTCAATAAGATACCCACTTGTCTACATCTGAGAAAAACCTTCTCCATGTATCCGAGATGATGTACATCTGAGGAAAAGACATAGATGTCATCTAGATAAATGGTAATGAATTTGGTGAGGTAATCCCAAAAAGTTTAACCATAAACTTCTGGAATGTTAACGGAGCATTCCTCAATCCAAAAGGCATAACTTTAGTTGTTGCATAAGCACCCCATTCTATGATAAAGGAACTCTTGGACTGATCTTCTGAAGCCAATGTGGTTTGGTTATAGCTATTGTAACCATCCATGAATGAGTACATCTCATGTCCTACAACTTGATCCAAGATTCCATTAGTAAAAGGTATAGGAAATGGATCCGGGACTACTATCTAGGAATTCAACTTCCTATACTCCACATAGACTCAGAGATTAGACTCAGAGATTGCCATTATTCTTAGGCACAACCCCATAATAGGAAAAAAGATAGTCACTATGATCAATGGCATAGATTAACCCAGCGCGTAGGAGTAAATCAACTCAACTTTTACTTGTTTGGCATAATTAATTTCATTATGTACCTCTGTTATCAAATTGTCTTAGCATCTGGCACCAAAGGTATCTTGTGTTGACATTACTCAAGAGGAATCCCTGTAACTCCTTTCAAACACATCCTTAATTCTCTTATCATTCTTGGATGTTCAGAAGAAAGATTGGCATTTACCACTACCATAGTAGGGTGATCTTGTGTTCCAAGATTCAGTTCTCATGTTGGCTTTGGAACCAAATGTTCAATACCAAGTCGATGATAGTCATTGGTACCTCAAAAATCTCTCTTTCTCCTTCAATATCCTTAGTAAAGCCACTTGAAAAATGATCATTTTGCTTGGCAATCTACTAGTCCTTCAACTTTTGTTTGATATCTACAGTAGCCACTTGCAAAATGTCTATCTCACCTACATGTAGGATATGTAACATTATTAATCATGAATCGACATCCTAAGAAAATGTATTTGTGATCTCCATATTCTTTGACCGACATCAACTCAGGATGATCATCTCTTCTAATCCCTTGGTATACACACATATCTGATCATCTCTTCTAATCCCCAGTCATGGAGTACCTTTGTACTCTTCAACCAAGGTCTTCCTAATAGGATTGGATAGGCATGCTGTTCCATAATAGTCACAATGAAACCAAATGTATAATAGATGATGTCTATAGAAATGACCACATCTTGCAACATGCCTTTGGGGTCAACTAGTCGATGATCCACCATGCACTCAGAAAGTTGATGTCTTATACGACTTGAACTTTAGTCTCTGAGCAATCTATTCAGAGGTGATGTTCACTACTGGACCCCCATCTACTATTACTCCTAGTATGGTCTATTTCTTAACCTTGATGATGATCACTACCACTTCTTCATCAACTATCGGAGTATCAATCACGAGTATAATGGCTAAGGATTGCACCTCTGTTGGTTGCTTGGATGACTCCTTGATCTAATGAGCAAAAGAAATCACGATATTACAGAGTTATTTGCATTAACTTGACAAATGTCAAACTCACTTGCATATTCTTAAATGTTTCCCATGCTTGCGGTCTAGCTCTATGCTAAATTCTTGTACAGTACTCAACTATATTTTATTTGCCTTAGATTTTCATGATTCCCCTCTCTCGATGATAGAATGCTAAGTCAGCTTGGGCATTTCTAATATATTTTATTTGCCTTAGATTTTCATGATTCCCCTCTCTTGATGATAGAGTGCTGAGTCAGCTTGGGCATTTATATTGCTAGGGCTTTTCCCTTCAACTCCCTTGTAATTTTGACTACCAACTCCTAGTAAAACTTCCAGTTGAGGTCTTTACTTGGGGCAATTGTATCTTTGTCAGATGCCATTGAACCCTTTGATTGGGTGACCACTTGAGCATAGCTTGGCTATAACTGCTCAGCATTCTGGATCCACTTCTTTCCTTTCCATGTTATTCTTGAGGAACATCAAGTGTTCTGCCAATATTGGACAATCAGAAAATAGATGATTGTCTCCACAATAGGAGCACTTAATCGCATAGGGGTCGGTCTTCTCCTTACCATTCCTTCCTTTGTCCTTCTTCTTGGGTCATGGTGGCTTGTTTCTCTATGGTCGAGCATCAACTACCACTTGGCTTGCTGACACGGTGATTTTTACCATTGAACTGACAATTCGAGTCATCATGCCCAAACTTGGTGTAGGTGTTACAATACTTAGTGTTGCATTCGTCTTCCACATATCCACCCCTAGAACACTTATTACTACTATCTGTCATTATTACCTGGATTACCTCGAATGCCCAATTCGTGTAAGGCCTTCTTCAGCTTGGTTTTGAGTTTGTCTTTCTTCACTAGCATCTCCTTGATTTCACTATCAGTGTATTTTTTTTGTGCCTTGTTTTTTGAGCATTCACTCTTCTCCAAAGCAATGACTTGGTCTAGAATTTCCTCATAAGTTCTACTTGGGTTGGCTATCTCTAGTTTGTGCAAATCTACCTGGTACAACCTATAATCAATCATGCTCACATTGACTTGTCATCTAGAACCATGCTCAACTGGTTGATGAGTGCTCACATTCATAGCACAAAGTATTGAATGGAATCTCCCTTGTTTTTCTTTAGATGACCAACTTTTTCTGCACATATTCTTCATTGATCTCTTGCCAAAACCTTCACAGGAATGCTTTAGACATTGCAAACCAATTGGGGAAGTACACAATTGGGAACTGATTGAACCATCTCTAAGAATTTTTTATTAAGGTACATGGGAAATAATCCATATACTCTTCATCTGTTGTTGCCCCATTGATGTTTATGCACATCTTCTTCATTGATCTCCTGCCAAAACCTTCACAGGAATGCTTTAGACATTGCAAACCAATTGGGGAAGTATACAATTGGGAACTGATTGAACCATCTTTGAGAACTTTTTATTAAATTACATGGGAAATAATCCATATACTCTTCATCTGTTGTTGCCCCATTGATGTGACAGTCATGTAAAAGCTCTGTAAGTGATATAGTGGTCTTCATCATCTGTGCCTTTGAAATTGTGAAACTTTACCTTGATGTTTGGAGTTGGACTTAGATTTCTCTACTTCAAGACCCAAGTACATAGGTCTTCCACTTGAAAGAATAAAGTCACTAGCCTTTCACCTATCATAACTACTGCCCTCATGGGTATGAGGTTGCTATAGACTATCCCTAAATTGGTTAGTGATATCTGCGAGCCTCAAAGGTACAGTTTGATGTACACTTGTTGCCCGAGTAGCATTTTAGTATGTTGTGATGGGAACGTTGTGATGGGAACTCGAGAAAACTACCTTAGTTTCTCCTCATTCACATCAAGTCTTAGGTGGCATATCTCTCCATCAGAAACATGCTGCTCTCCCCATTCTTTGTCCATCAATCATACATGGTCTCTACCTTCATATCTTTCTCAACACAATCCCTCTGGAAAAACAGCAGTAGCTAATGATTACTATCAAAGATGCTCTCTTCATTCTTTGAGTTGCTCTTCTAGTTCAATCTAGTGTTCTGCCAAGGAAATGGCCATCCGATTGACATCAAAACTCTTAGTAGATGAGTGTTTTGGACTCCACTTTCCATAATGGACCTTCATCTTCCATTCTTTTAAGTCGCCTTGGCCCAACACCATTGTTGCATCCTTTTAGCTCTACATTATAGTCAACTTCCACCCCAAAAGCAAAGTAGCTGAGTCTCTCTCCTTGTGCTCATCTCTCCTATTGGATAGTTTCTTTTGTTAACCTCCTTTGGGCATTAAAATCTAGTTCTTAGATCGCTCCACTTCTCATAGTCAGATGTAATCAATTCCTTTGGCTCAAATACTCTTCACATCTAACCGTGTAACTTCTTCATCTTTTCAAGCATGTGTAAGCCATTGACTAACTCAAAAACTAACCAGGTAGCAATACAAGTACTCTATATTCCACACATCGGTCTTCAAGTACACCATGAGTTGATGCCACTCATTGGGAGTCACTTAAATGAGCTTCCTGTAGTAGACCATGATTCCCAAGAATTGTTTTACCTCATCTCACTGGTTAACATGAACCCTTATGACTAACTCGGTCCTATGAATCTCCTACTGATGAAAACTTGTCCACTCGCAACTCAATTGACCTTGTCCCCAATAGGATCACCAAGATGTTGATGCTTGGTTCCCTCACCGTAGACTAACTTAGAAGAAGCTTGGTGTAGACCCGACCTAGTGCTATGCTCGATGGAGATTCTCTCTCTTGTAGTCCTAAAGGGGGTGTGCTCGAGTGTAAAATAGGTGTCAACATATATACACTTGGAGGTCATGGTGGCTAGCTATCGTAGGAAAACCGTGTGATGCCAGGAGAGTACCGAGTTGCATAAACACATAAGAACACTTAGAAGGATATGGAGTGCATAACAATAATAGAGTTGAATAGACAAACACAATAACTTGTAATGAATCAAATTGTCTTGATTACAACCAAGATACCTTGACTTGCAGTGATGAACAATCCATATCCTAGCAAGCTCAAGTCACAAGTGAAATGAACTCGGCACACTACTCTCTTGTTTTTTGCGTGATACAACCATATCATAATACCTAAGAAACTTGCCTTCCAAAATAGATACACACTTGATGTGCCAACCTACTTCTACTAATTGGTGGTAACACCACAATCTTCTACACCTTCACTACAACACCGGTGCTTGTTGGCTGAGGCTCCATTGCTTCCATCCAAGGTAGGCACTTGGTGACCACAATCATGGCTCCATGTTAGTCTATAACCCAAGGGCTAACACATGGGTGGAATATACTTGTACTTGTGGAATGAACATGTATGCGTGCCTTTTAGCTCATTTGTGTTGGCATAAGATTCATGCTCTAGTTGTTGATAGACAAGAGGGAGTAGAAAAGAGAGGGAAAGGGAGGGGGGAAGAGAGAGAGGGGAAGGGAAGGGGAAAGGTAAGGGGAGGGGAAAGAGAAGGGAAGGGGGAAGGGAAGGGAAGGTAAGAGGAGGGGGAGAGAGAGGGGAATAAATGGGAAAGGGAGGGGAAGGGGAAGGGAACGGGAACAAAAGAAAGGGGAAGGGAAGGAAGCAGAAACGAAAAAGGAGGGGGAAGGGAAGGGAAGGGAAGGGAAGGGAAGAAATGGGGAAGGGAGGGGAGAGGGAGAGAGAGGGGAAGGAAGGGTGAAGGGAAGGGTAGTGGAGGGGGAAGGGAAGGAAGGGGGAGAGGAAGGGAAGGAGAGGGTGAGGAAGGGGGAATTCGAAGGGAGGGACGGAAAGTACAAGGGAAGGAGAGCAGAGGGAGGGAGAGGAGAAGGGAGAGAGGGGAGGGGATGCATGGCCATGGCCAGAGACCCCCTACCTTTCTTACCCTCTCTCTCCCCCTCCCCTCTTTCCTTTCTCCCTCCCCTCCCCCCCGCTCCTCTTCCCTCTTGCACTGTCGTGGCCACACAAGAGGAGAGGGGAGGGGAGAGGAAGGGAAGATGGGGAGAGAGAGAGTGGGGAAACAGGAAGGAGAGAGAGAGAGAGAGAGAAAGAGAGAGAGAGAGAGAGAGAGAGAGAGAGAGAGAGAGTCCCCCTCCCCTCTCCCCCTCTCCCTAGCCTTCCCTACTATGACCTCTCCTTCTCTCCCTCCCTAATACTCCCTCATGTAGACATGGCCATGTGTTGTGCCCCAAATTTTTTTATAAAAATGTTTTAAATAGCGTTGGCACATGACTATGCTAGTATTGTGTTTGGAGGAGAGGGGAAAGAAAGGATAGGAGAGGGAAATAGGAAGGCCAAGTAAAGGAGGAGGGAGAGGAGAGGGGACTTCGAGGGAGAAGAGAGGGGGAAATGCGAGGAGAAGGGGAAGAGAGAGGAAGAGCAAGAGGGAGATGGGGGACGGGACGGGAAGGGGAAGGGGAACAGAGAGGGGGAAGAAGGGGAAGGGGGGGAGCGGGAGGGGAAGGAGGAGATCCTCCTTTGTGTTATGGGAAGAATGAGAGTCAATATATAGTCCACAAAACCCTAAAAGAATTCAAATTTCCCACTCTCCTTCCTCTTCCTCTCCCTCCCTAGAATTCAAACTTTCCACTCTCTCTCCTTCTCTTGCTCTCCCTTCCCTTCCCTAGCATTCAAATTTCTTGCTCCCCTCTCCTCCCCTCCCCTCCCCTCTCTTCCCTCCCCCTCCCTCTCCCCTTCCCATCCCATCTCCCCCCTCCCTTACCTCTGCCCTTCCCTCCCTTCCCTTCCCCCCCTCCCCTCCTCTCCCTTTCCTTCCCTTCCCTTCCTCCCCTCTTCCCCCCCTTCCCCTTCCATTCTCCGAGCATTCTCCTTCCCTCCATTCCATCCATTCCCTTTTTTTGTTACCCTCCCACAACCATGTCTTGCTTTTTAGATGTGTTTTTCAAAACAAAAAATAAAATAAATCCTTGTGTGGACTTGGATTATAGTCAATCCTTTATCCAATGCCCTTCACTGGTTATATATAAGGCATGCTCATGAAACTTTGCCATGGTTAAGTCCTACATCCTAAATCCTTTACCTTATACCCTAAACCCTAATATCTATATCCTAAACCCTAACCCCTATAGCCTAAAATCTAGTCCCTATACATGGGTGAATGAGACACCCTAATGCGTGATTTTTGACCCTTGTACATTTTTAAGGATTAGCATTTAAAGTGGGTGAGATTAGCATAAGAATTAGCATGGGTGAGATTAAGGCCCATGTAAAGAATTATGATCATGCGATATATTTTGCATGATTAGGGATGCATTTTTCCTTGTTAGCATGTGTGATACTTAGCATGCGACTTAATCTCACACACTTTAAGTTTTGTGCAGAGAGTTGTGCCCATTAGATATTGTTTGTGTGGTTAGGGATGCATTTTTGCTTGTTCTTCACCACTTGTCATGCACAAGGCATGTGCTAAAAAATATGGTTCCCATGAGACTCACATGTTTAATAAGGCATCTAGATGTGTGTTTTCCACACTTCTTTATAATAGGTGGTAAAAAAACGTAGTATAATGCATCCCCAACCATCAAAACCATATCCAATGGGCATTGTACTTTGCATGGGACTTGAAGTGGGTGAGGTAAATGGGCATGCAAAGTCTCATTCCCATTAGAGACTGGCACGTTTGAATAAGACACACCGAAGTGTGTTTTTAAACCCATGTGCATGTTGTGTGGTTAAAAACAAGAAAAAATGTGTCCCCAACCATCTAAACCATATCTAATAGGCATGATAACTTTTCTCTAACTTTTGGAGACCTTAGGATGCAAAGTATCATGCCTATCACAGACTTGCACGTTTGAATAAAACACCCAAATGCATGTTTTTAAATGCTTTTGCATGACGAGGGTGAAAAACCTGGTATAATGCCTCTTAAACTATCCAAACCATATATGAATAACACTTTGCATGTGACTTAAAGTAAGTGAGATTGACATGCCTGCAAATATTCTACCAAGTGGAGACTCGCATGTTTCAATAAGGTACCCGAAGTGTGTTTTTTTAGCCTTGTCCATGACGGATGGTGAAAAACAAAGTATAATGCATCCATGACAATCCAATCCATATTTAATGCATGATACCTTTCATAGGAATTACACATCTAATGAGGTTGAGGTGCGTTAATACTATCATTCCCATCAAAGACTCACACATTCAAATAAGGTAACCCCAAGTGTTTTTTGACCCTTGTGCAGATGGGTGTTGAAGAAACATGGTATAATCCAAGGGCTTCAATAGAACACAAGAAAAGGAGAGACAACCTTTACAATAGTGACGATGTTTTGGCACAAAAATACGAGAGTTTCTCAAAGTAACAAGGACATCTATAGAAAGCAAACGGGATGCAAGATATTTGACAAGCACATCATACACATGCTTGATATAGCACAGGTTAGTGGTTGCCTAAACCATCCCAGTGGTTGTTTGTGATTGAGCTTTGGGATAGTTTACTTGTTTTATTTCTTGATACAATGTAGGTCATTGGTTGCTTGAACTAGCTCGGTGATTGCTTGTGATTGACCTTTGGGATAGTTTATTGGGATTGCTTGGACTTAATGTGATTGTCCTAAACCAAACCAATGGTTGGAATATCATGCAACCATGGCTGGTTCAACTCAAACTCCAGAATCATGCTGGCTTGGACTTAATGTGATTGTGTCCTAAATCAGCCTGGTGGTTGGAACATCATGCGACCATGGTTAGTTCCGCTCAAATAGTTATGTGATTGCCTTGAAGAACCAGTGTGTTGAATAGAAAGTAACAGCAATATATTGTTATTTTACTAAACTAGCCCAGTGGTTGGGATGTCATGCAACTTTGGTGGATGATACAGCTCAAACACTAGTGTGGTTGAGTAGACATTAGTTGTTGACTAGCTTGGGGGTTAAAATTACTGTGTTTCTTAGTACTTAAACTAGTTATATTTAATTTCCTGATGTTCAAGTCATATACCACTTAATTTATAGACTAGGATGGCTTGGATTTAATGTGATTGTCCTAATATAATGTGCTATTTCAAGTCAAATACCAGTATCTAATTGAAATTGTGGTTGAACAAAACTAAATAAATGAAAAGCAATATATTGGTAGGGAAATGAAAAGTAATATATTGTTATATTCTAATTGTGAAATTCAGATATGAAAAGCAATATACTTGTTATTGTTTAATTGTGATTGTCGTGAGGCTAAACTAGCCTAATAGTTGAAGTAGTGACTATCCTAACCCAGCCTGATGGCTCTCTCTCTCTCTCTCTCTCTCTCTCTCTCTCTCTCTCAATTAAAACTTATCTCAAAAGTCAGCAAAAAATAATGCTACGAAAGGCAAGACATATCACTTTGCATATGCTTCTTCCGCATGTCATTGCATAGGCTTCTATTGCATATGATGGTGAGTTGTATCCCAATTGGCGTGCTCTTGAGAAAATGAACCTCGTCAAGAGCAGCACAATTGGCATTAAGAGGCCTATGCAATCACGACATGAAAGAATCAAATCTTCAAATCCCAAACCCTGAACACAAGACATTTACAATTAGACAATACCATACTGCCACCACCCATCGATAGCATGCGATGAGACAATACCATAGAGTGAAACAAATCTATCCCACCCTAAACCTATGACCTACAATAAAAAAACAAGAACATATTTAGAATACAATGAGAATTCAAAACCCACTATCATCATCATTTCCATCATTGCCACAATTCACGAGTCAATATCCTCATCATGTTCGTCATCAATGTCCTCATCTTCAGAACCATGTGGAAGGCGAATATTATCTCCTTCCTCTTCATCCGATTCATCCTTCTCATTGCTATCTACCTCAGATGTCACACCATCACTCCCTTCCTCATCCTCTTCTTGGGAATTTGGGATCTACAATGATGGGACCGCTTCATGTTGGATAGCATCAGGTGGGATATTATGGGTCCATTTTGGAAGTTTCTCCTCATATCCCACATCTCCTAATGTTTCGAGCATGTTGTGATTGGCATAGATGTACACTAGCTTCCCAACCCAGTCCTCTAGAAGTCTATTTCATAAAGTACTATGAATGTACTTATAATGACTCCAATTTCTTTCTGAGCCCAAGTTTGAGTATGTATGACTTGAAAGAACCCTCATTGAAATTGGGCGTAGAGGCTCACATGTGTCACCATTCATCATCCACCATTTCCAAGTAGATGTATATGTGTTATAGATATGTGCATAGCACTAACCCAATAGAGTGCTATAAAGGAAAGGGTTGGATGCCCTAACCCTAGCTATAATCATAACCCTAAAAGGGTTTGTATATATTCTAAAATTTCAACTAAATCTAGTGTAAAATTAGTCATTTATGGCTCTCTAGCTGTGCCCTCCTCCTTATCTCCACTCTTCTCCTCTCCCCTCTTCATATTTTGTTAGTCTTCAAACTCAAGTAATGTACTAAGAAGCCACCTATACACATGGCAACTACATCTAATTAAAGTAGATATTGGAGCTTAAACAAATAGGAGTAAGTAAACAGGTCCACTACTAAAAGAGCAATTGAGAACACTCTACTACACCTGAAACAAAATTTTTGTTAACTCGTGTCTGATGAGAGACGGTTTCTCAACACCTCCACAACACCTTCCCTCAAGATCAACATTATGAAGTAGGCCTTCCCTCAAGATGATTATTCTAGGGAATCGAAGAAGGGCTAACCATTACATTCCATCACACCCTTTTAATGGAAATGTCCTTCCTCTGCATCAAATCAAGAGCTTGTTGGTGCTTCTCAAAAAGCTCTTTACTGAGTGGTTTGGTAAAGATGTCTGCAACATTCTCTTTGCTATCACAATGCTACAGTGTGATGTGAGCATTCTAGAGAGTACTGTTGGGTCTATGGGACGTTTGGTGGGAACATCTGTAGGAGGGGTGAGATACAAAGCCTCACTAGGGTGTATCCTATGGTGACTCTCATCACCTGAGATATGTCTTAGCTACTGATAAAAATAGTGCTTGGCTCGATGGTATGCAATGCATGTCGAGACCCTCTGCTCCTTGCAACTCTGCCTCTAATTTTCATACTTGAGTCTCCATCTTCCAAACAAACACACATCATGAGGTGAGATAGAGGCATAGCACATGAGTAATGCATGCAGCACAAGAATATAGTAAAAGAAAATGAATGACTAACCTCACCAGTAGGCTATGTCAATCACACCTTTAAATAAGCAATATGTGTGTCACGCTCATCTGCAGGAGAGGTGGAATCTATAGTGTGCACATGCAAAAATCCTTCTAAATGAACTTTGCCAAGAAAAAACACATGGCAAATTTTCTAGATCAAGAACAAAATGATCTCTACCTCTACAAATCTCGATAGGGAAAAGACCATGTCGTGCAAGGACGTGGCTACAGAATGAACATCACCATGTAGTCATCTTCCAATGGATCATAATGCTGGTGCAAGGACAGTATGAAGCTTTGGTGCCTCATGATGACATTACACACCTGCTGTCTACCGCTAGAGTTTTATCTTGCCACATCCAGCTCTTGATCTAGGACACGTACTGAGATAGTCCACCCAAGGATGCTTGGCATATAGCTGCACACAAATGAGCGAGGAATTGGCAGTTGTGAGGCAACTGACCACCATTGGTAGCGAGATCTCGAATAGATATGTGCTGCCATCATGGGGTGCCTACACCGCAATATGTAAAAAGGCTATCCTGAACGAGGTCACTCGGCCGCTGTCTAACCATCCCAAAAAAGTAGATCTAGTGCCTCCCTATGAGGCGAAATAGGGCATGTATGGCTCTCCATTCCATGCCCTGATCTCCTACCTCATTCTTTTCCTATGCTTGAAACATCTGTTAAAGGTCCTCATAACCACCTAGTTGACGTAAACCATCGATGACTGCATCCACACTCGCGAATCAAGTGAGGGGGAGCTCGAGCATCTTACAGAATCCTCATTTCAACTCTTAAAATCTCAATCTACTATTGTACAATGGCAAGAGATGCATCAGGTCTACACAACAAATAAACACATATGTTTAAGTCACTAAATCAAGTTGCATGTGTCTACACACATACACATGCATGCTCAAGTGTAAAACCCAAAGGTGATCTACATAGACTTGGCTTGAGCTCCATACTTCAAGCACTAACAGAAATTAGTACTCCATGACAACAACATTGTGGCCCCCTCCCTCTACCTCCACCTCCCTCCCCTCTCCCTCCACCTCCACCTCTACCTCCCTCCCCCCTCCCTCCGCCACCCTGATCTCTCCAATTCCACCCTTCCCCCCTCCCTCTGACTCCCTCCTCTATGCTCTCGACCACTCTGCTCCCTTCGTCTCACCTCTCTGCCCTCCACCACCCTGCTCCCTCTGCCTCTCACCCTCTCTGCCCTTGGCCACCCTCCCTCCACCTCCATCTTGGCCAATTTGCTCCCTCTACCTCGCCCCCCCACAACTGCATCATGAAACCTATGCAAAAGAAGGAGACCAACTTGAAAATTTTGGGCATCCCTCCCATCATCGCACTACTTCTCCCCTCATTGCACTACCCCACATCCGGATCTCGTCTCTGCTTGCCATCTCTATCCGAGATGTACATCAGTGATTTCCATCCAAAAATTAGAAATGCCACGTCGATCCTTGTTTTTTACTAAACCTTCAAACACGTGTCAACATCCACGTGGTAATGACATTAGCTTATCATAATACTGTTTTGTCAATTACCTCGATCATGGTAATTGACAGGGCAAATCAACATACCATATAATCAATACCTTGATAGGGATTTGATGTGACATCCATGCATGCAAGGGATGTATGAACATACCATGATCAAGGTTTATTTCTACCACAAATGCATGTGAGACATGCAGAATGATACCTCCAATCATGGTTTTGATGCAAAACCTATGCATGTGAAGGATCCATGAAACCACCACGATCGAGGTTTTTTATGCCAACTCAACATGCTGATGCCCCGCAACATACCTCGATTGAGGTACTTCTGCACCAAATCAACATTTGAAAAAACCATGCAGGCATACCACGTAAAACTTGCCTCGCCAAGTGCTAAAACATATGCCATGTCCCCATACCTCGATTGAGGTATTTGGAATGCCAACTCAATGCCATGTGGTGTGTCATCCATGTATACCTTGATAGAGGTATCAAATACCATGATCAAGATCTGATCATGCATGCAAGCCTGGTGGCTCAGTGGTGGTAACTAGCAAATGAGTAATTGTGGGCCACTACTGTGGCAGGTAGTTAAGTGCTAGCCTAATGGATCTTAGCCACCACAGACATAGCTGATGAGATCCAACACCATCTGGTAGTAATTACCACAAACATAAATCATGAAGCCTAATCACCTCTAATCACTCATTACCATGCACTCTACTGAGCATGCAAGCCCGATGACTAGTAATTAATTGCATTCTACTAATCATGCATGCAAGCCCGATGGTGGTGATTGGCCCAATGGTGGTAATTTCTAGGTGAGTAATTGCAGGCTACTGCGATGGCTAGTAATTAATTGCCAATGCAGTGGATCTTAGCTACCATAGACATAGCTTATGAGAGGCACCACCACCAAGCAGTAATTATCACAAACATAAATCATGACATGAAGCGTAATCACCTCTAATCACTCATTATCATGCACTTTACTGAGAAAGAAATCCTGGTGACTAGTAACTAGCTGCACTCTACTAATCATGCATGCAAGCTCGGTGGTGGTACCTAGTAGGTAAGTAATTGCAGGCCACTGCAGTGGCTGGTAATTAATTACCAGTTTGGTGGAATCTTAGCCCCACTGCCATAGATGTGGTTGGTAATCTTAGACGCCACCACCGGTAGCATATGGCAGTAATTACCATAGATGTAAATCATGAAGCCTAATCACCTCTAATCACTCATTACCATGCAAGTTAGTATCGATGCCTTGAATTAATCAAAGTTCGGGCCAACACGGTGGTGGCTCTCACCTTGACAATTCCTTGTAGTCGGGCTACAAACTTAAGCTTTCATATTCCATTCCCTTCACTATTTTGTCTTCTATCCCTTTTGACTATTTATTTTTCCCTTGCACTCGGACTGCAAAGTTAAGCCGAGTCCACTTTTCCATTTCCTTCACTGTTTCATCTTCTATCCCTCTTGACTGTTTCTTTTTCACTTGCACTCTTCCTGCAACTTATATCCCCTCTCATAATGGATCCCCTTGGACACACTGAGCTCCAAAACCTATGTGCACAGTTTGAAATCTTCTCACATGATCTTTCCTCCCCATTTGCATAGTCCATAGCTCCTCACACAATGTTTCCTCCCCCTTTGTAATGTTGCATTGCGAGAGCCTCTCCTCCCTTGATCTTGAAATCATGACATCTAGGAGCTCCTCACTCGCTCTTTAAAAGCCCAATTTGGATTTTCTCAGCAACTTCTCTAGGTTGGTACAGGAGGTGAACGTGAAGGAGAGACAAATAGTCTATTAAGGTTACAAGATTACCATCATTGAAAGCATGATTGAAGATGCGCTAGGCATTCCTAAAGGCAATTTGCAAGCACACTTCTTCAAGAAGTAGTGGAAAAGACAAGATATTCTAGATGTATACCCCAACACTCAAATTACTAAAGATGATGGAGTCAAGCTTTCTAGTTTGCCAATAAACCTCCAAGATGTGTTGAAGAAGACAATACACTTGTTTCCTAATCCATGAGAGGAATCGTGAAGTTTTGGCAAGTCCAAGTAGCAGTAGAGCAACTGAAATGATGTGATGTCTCTTTCTCATGGGCAATTTCCTAGAGCGTGATAACCAACTTGAAGAATTGTGTGGCTGGCAAATCCAAGTTGTCACCTCAGTCTGCTGCAGTTGCAATGCACCTGATGACATCTACCCTCAAAACGATTTTTGAGCAATACTATAAGAAGATGTCTCAGAATGTGACTTTTCTACAAGAGAAAGCCACCGATGCAGCAAAGGCAGTGCAACGTGAGAAAAGTCTCAAGGAGGGTGTAGAAGCCAAGGTAGTGGAGGCAAAAGAGAGGGCCTTGCAGGCATGAGAGCAATATGAGGCTGAAAAAGATCAAATGATGGAGGAACTGAAAAGGGATAATGCAAAAACCAAAGCAATGATGCAAGAGCTACAAGGGAGCTTCAAGGCTAGGAAGGATGGGTCAGAGAGTAGCCATGGTGGAGAAGACAATGAGACAACTCTCTAGGCCAGGAAGGATGAAGAGAGCAACCACGGTGGAGCAAGTTGTAGTAGCCATAGTGGGGGTTGTTATCTAGAACCACTTTTGCAAGTTCAAAGATTAAGCTACAAGACCTTGCGGACAACAAGATTATGATAGGGTTGTGCACGGGCTTATAGTGGCTTTCGAAAGTTTTGAAAAGCAGTCCATTGTTGTGAGAGATCTACAAACTAGAGTTGGAAATAGCCCATATTGATGTTTTTGAGCAATTTAAGTAGCTTCAAGAGATGCTAAGGGAATCAGATGAAGCTATTACATCGAGTGAGCAAAGAATGGAAGAGAGAGAATCGGCACCCTTAGGATGAGGGACAAACTAATCAAGAAGAAACTTCTTCATGTACAGTGCAAGACTATGGTATTGACGGCTGCTCTAGTTTTTCTTCCTTTAAGCTCTCAATGATTGCAAATCCACTTACTTCTCTCTTGATCAAAGGTAATCTCAAATTTTGCACCATATAAATAGTGCCTCCACTTCTTTAAAGCATAGACTATAGCATATAGTTCCTTCTCATATGCCGAGTAATTCCATTGGACATGATCCAACTTTTTGCTTTCAAAAGCCACTAGTCGACCTTTTTGTAAAAGTATTGTCCCAACAGCAAAATCATGGGCACTTGTCTCAACCACGAATGATTCATTGGATCCACTACCTTTAAGACAGGAGTTGTTGCTATAGCTGCTTTCAATTTTTCAAAACTTCTCTTTTGAGGTTCATCCCATATAAAGGTGCTTCCCTTCCCCTTAAGTTGGTGTGTCATTGGAATAGAAATCTTAGCATAATCTAGATGAATCTCTTATGGAATCCAAACAAACCTAAGAATTTCTGTAATTCTTCTAGGTTTGTAGGATGTGGCCATTCCAATATAGCCCTTACTTTTTCAGGGTCCATATGAACCCCTTCTTGGGAAATTATATGTCCCAAATATTTCACTTCTTTTGCAAAGACTTCACATTGCAATTGATCAAAGAGCTCATCAATGCAAGCCATAGGATACTTATTTTTTTATGGTGATTTTATTTAGTGCTCGATTATCTATGCATAAACGGGAAAAATCTTTTGGCGAGCTTTTTAATGAGAGCTTTTTTACCATTTCCTTTGTTTTTGCGAGCTTTTTTTAGAAATCCATACATGTTTTTGGTTATAAGAAAGCTGGGGAGGTTAGAAAGAGGGGGAGAGGATATAGGATATGTTCATTTTCATAGCATGTGGAAGGGGTGGAAGAGTGTATACTATGCGCAGGGGGGGCGGATATGAGTGGCAATAGGAGGCAAAAAATTATGAAAGATATGTCCATATTTAAAGTAGAAGGGAGGAACTATGGGAGATATGTTCATTTTAAAAGTGTATAATTTGAAACTTTTGACCTCATATTTGGATTCCTCGTCGAATTTCGGTCATTTTGAGTACCAACATGACCATATTCCGATAAAAGTTGAAAAAATGGTGTTTTTGTCATTTTGGCCTGTTTTGGGACTATTTTGAGTCTGCGAGACTCAAAATAGTCCCAAAACAGGCCAAAATGACAAAAACACCATTTTTTCAATTTTTATCGGAATATGGTCATGTTGGTACTCAAAATGACCGGAATTCGACGAGGAATCCAAATATGAGGTCAAATCTATCAAATTATACACTTTGAAAATGAACAAATTTCCCATATGCTCTCCTTTCCCCTTTACATTTAGCTTTTTCAAACATAATGGATTTATTAACATAACTCTGCTGTAAGCTATGCCCAAGACTATACAACCATTCTTAACCAAGCACTACATCTGTTTGGTCGAGATGCATGATTTGGAAATCCATGGTGTCCCGATAACCTTGAATATCCACCTCTACACCATGTATCATGGTGTCCCAAATTTTTTATCACTGCCCTTTGCCAAAGAGACCACATATTTATGGGCACTTGGACTCTCAGGCAATCTTAATTTCTTAAAACCAACAAGTAGTTCAAGAAATTATGTGTCGCACTATCATCGACCATCACTCTTACTCTTTGCCCCTTAATTTTTCCATGCATCCTCATTAAATCATGAGGACCAAAGGTGGGCTACCACATTGCCAATGATAGACAGCACATGTGGGTGTTATCCTCATGATAGACCTCTACCTTAGTGTATTTTTTAGTACCATTAAGTGGCAACATTTGCACTGCATGTACTTGTTTTTGTGGAGGTCTATTCGAGGCTTTATCTCCCGCTTATTTATTTTTAGGGACGTTCCAAGCAGCATAATCTTTGCCCAAACATTTGAAGCAAATATTTTCTTGCCTCACCCTTTCATAATCCTCTTTCTTCAAGAGAGGATAGTAGCTCGGTTATCTGATAGGTCCTGGTTTGGACACCAGATGGGGGCCATGTGTGGCCTGATGGCTGGACAGCTTGAGATAGAGTTGGCACACCACCAACTAGGCTACATGCAAGTGCGGGAAGGCATCCCTTGATTGACCGCACTGAGGGTAGATGGAGCATTTCTCGTGGTAGCCCACTCTCGGGTTGTGGGGCCCATTTGGAGCCTCAGATGATCTCGGATGGCTCTGGGCCAAACGGCGACCATAGGTCAGTTGCTCTATTTTGCACACCGGTTCTATCATATGGTTGGTGGCCCAAACCTCAGTCCCCAGTCGACCATTTTGGGCAGACTGGGTCGGTCACCCAATTGAGCCTAACCGACTACGACTGGTGGCTATATAAGAGCAAGCCCGTGAAGCCCATTTCATCACTGGCTATAGCAACCCTGATTCCTTAGCATCCAGCCTCCGTCTTCTACTGTTTCTAGCATGCCATCGAAGCTTCTTTCATAGGAGCACATGGTTGGGAGGTAGCGCCATCTATTGTATCAGTTCTACAGTAATCAAATTTTTGATTCTCCATACTATCTTGTTTTCTCTCTTGCATACGAGATCCTGTTATCTGTTGAGCACAGACGTTGTATTATTTTCTTACATGGTATCAGAGCTTGGACTCTAGCAAGAAGATTTGGTAGTGTGTTTCTATTTGCGAGCAGATTGTGAGAGATGGCCCAGCCCACAAGACTGCGAATCCCACCATTCGGCATGATGGGATATCTCAAGGTGTATGCCTCAGGCACACCTTGGTTTCTATGTGTGAGTGCTAGAGGCACACTTAGGTGCCCACAAGCACAGTTAGGTGGTGGAGAGCCACATAGGATGATTGAGAGAATCTAGGAGCAGATTGAGGAGATGATTGTGGAGCTTTGAAGTCATCAGTGATGTCAGTGAGCATGTATGAGGTGCCTACTTAAGGACCTCACTCTTCTTCATTCCATAATGCAAGTATTCTGAGTTTGTGTCCAATCTTTCCTTTCCTTTCAGTTTACCAACATGGTATCAGAGCCCTTTGATCCCCCTTGAGCCCATTTCTGCCACATCATCATCTTCTTCTTCTCCATTTTCCTCCTCCTTTCCAAAATCTTTGAGAGCTTGGTTCTCCACCTACAAACGACCATTGCCCAAACCCTATGAGCTGTAAACTCCTCTAGTATGGGCAAACTTCCACCTACAAGCAATGAAAAAAAAACGTCTCTGTTGGCTGCCATTCTCCAAACAGCACATTTTTTCGCCATTCTTCTATTGCTCGATACTCCCTGCCTGCTCCGCCATTGCTTGAGCCCTCTTAGGAGTGGATGGGCAACCTCAAGACAAAGATTTTGAGTCATTTTTCAGCTCATTTGGTTCAGTAACAAAGGAGAAATTGTCAAAACTCAGGTTCAGCCTGTAGCAACTCTCTCGGGCAAAAGCGCACACCATTTCATCCAACCTCTGTGCTGGACCCTCTCTGGTATATGAGCTTTCTTTTGCTTTAGAAAGCCCTCTTTTCCTTGCTTTGAAGAGTGAGCTACAAGCCCTCCAAGTTCAGCCTTTTGGTTTTGACAATTTTGGACAAGTTTTTGAAGATGATGCTACATAAAATGCTACTCTAGCATTTTTGGTTTTTTGAAACGTTCAATAACTTCAATACAAGTGTGGCTTCAGTTTTGTTTTGAATTGCTAGACCTGTTTTTGATTGGAAAGTATTCATTTTAGCCACCTCTGTGAGGCATGTAAGTGAAAGCATCATTGATTGAAATTTGGTCACAAGACTTTGCTACATTAAATGCTTATATTTTGAAGCATTTCAGTTGTTATTCTAAGCCCTGTAAGAGAGAAGACACTGCCCAATACCTGGGTTAGACCCTCTCATGGCTTGCTTATGCAAAATATGTGAAAAGCCAAAACATAAAGCAATGTCTTGTTATGCTACAAAGGATGAAAATGCCAACCTGACTTCCTTGTTGAAGATTGCCAAAACAATGGTTGCCAAAAAGAAAGCAACTACAAAGCCAGAGATCTACCCTCTCATGGCACTTTTATTTGACTCCAAGTACAAGAAAAAGATGAAGGTCAGATACCTAAGATATGCTTCTCTACACAACTATGGAGATGACAAGATAATTGTTCTCTTGAAGGATATGATTTTCAAATCCACTTGTTCTATCATAGTACCATCTTATAAGGCACTAGACATTGCCCATGTGGTAAGACCTTGCCTTGACATGGATATTTTTCCTCCACAAGATGAGGCATCCTTTGAAGATTATGCATTTTAAATCATCTCTATGTATGCTCCAGATCTCTCTTTTTATGTCAAGGTACTCAACCTGGATAGTCCTCCAAAATGAATGAAATAAACTATTGTGTTTTTGTGTGTTTTGTAAACACCTCTGGTCACCTTATGATGTAGGCCATGTGTATGTTTTTCTCCATGGTACCTCCTGCAGACATTGTGTGCATGTACATGCAGGGGAGATAACCATTGGAAGGTCTTTTTGTATCCCTTTTGTGGGAACCCTTGCTAGCATGAGAACCTAGCCATAGATTTATCCTTGACCATCATGAGATGGCATGAGAAACTATGAGACTAGATGTATCCTTGACATAGCCTGAGGCATTCCCTTGAGGGGGGGGTTGATGGGATATCTCAAGGTGTATGCCTCAGGCACACCTTGGTTTCTATGTGTGAGTGCTAGAGGCACAGTTAGGTGCCCACAAGCACAATTAGGTGGTGGAGAGCCACATAGGATGATTGAGAGAATCTAGGAGCAGATTGAGGAGATGATTGTGGAGCTCTGAAGTCATCAGTGATGTCAGTAAGCATGTATGATGTGCCTACTCAAGCACCTCACTCTTCTTCATTCCATAATGCAAGTATTCTGAGTTTGTGTCCACTCTTTCCTTTCCTTCTTAAGGACCTCACTCTTCTTCATTCCATAATGCAAGTATTCTGAGTTTGTGTCCGCTCTTTCCTTTCCTTTCAGTTTACCAACACAGCAAAAGCGAAAAGTTGGACGGCTCTAACTATCCACTTTGGAAGTTCAAGGTGAAGACCATCCTAAGTGCATACGAGCTTTGGGACACTGCTACTGGGGTGGACATGAACCAGTCCCGAATCTGGCCAATGTAGCACAATAGATAGTACCAACTACGGATGAGATTCTTGCGTGGACAAGAAGAAATGCAGATGTTCAGTGTTCTATTGTCTGCAGTGTTAGTGATTCTGTCATGGTGTTAATTCAACATGTCACCACAGCGGAGGAGGCATGGACGGTCTTGAAAAATTAGTACGAGACCATGAATCGGATGCAGATTCAGAATTTGGAGACTCAACTCGCAAACGAGAAGTTGTCTAAGTCTGAAGCAGCAGAGAAGTTCATCACTAGGGTGAAGAATCTGTGCGATCAGATGACTGCGATTGGCATCACCATCACCAGCAAGAATCTAGCATGAAGATGCATACGGATTCTCCCACTAAAGTACGATGGTCTTGTTACGGTGTTAAATATGCAGAATAGAAATTTGCCCCTCAACTTTGAGGATTTCCGTGCGATGCTTCTGAAAGAGGAGATGCATCAAAAGATGAGGACTGGAGAAGATTCGGCCTTTTGGAAAGAAAGGTAAGGGTAAGGACTCTGGTAACCCATCTTCTTGTGATGATAAAAAGAGAAAGAAGAAGATCAAGTGCTTCTATTGCAACAAGGCAAGGCACAAGTATAATGAGTGCCGAAAGAAGATTGCAGATATGAAGAACAGAGTAAAGAAAGAGTCCAACAACAGTGCGCAGGCAGTACTAGTAGAGTTGTTCATCGCAATTGAGGAGATTTGCATGGAGGCAGTTCATGTACCTACGGATGAACCATGGATCATTGATAGTGGTGCATCATGCCACATGACCAATCAAAAGGATTGGTATACCTCTCTGCAGCCGGTAGGGAATGACATCCTAGTAGCAGTTGGCAATGATGCAAAATGTCCAGCAAAAGGAAAAGGTACAATTGCTCTCAAGTCAGATGGAGTTGTAAAATAGTTATTCGATGTTCTTTATGTGCTAGATATCAAGAGGAACTTATTGACTATTTCCAGGATCACGGATTGGGACCTCAAAGTTCAATTTGATAAGAATGGTGCACAGATTCTGGATCTTCAAGGGAAGGTCATTGGTAAAGGTACATGGCGCAACAACATTTACGAACTCTCAACTTTCAGTGCTTGAGCAGATGCTTGAGCAGATGTGAAGAACACTAAGCTGTGGCATGAGAGGTTTGGTCATCTAAACCTTAGTTCTTTGAAGGAGATGCATCAAAGTGGAATGATTGCAGACCTACCAGAAATTTCAGATGGGCAAGCAGCATCGGCATCCCTTTCTTAAAGAGGCCAGCAGGGCAAAGGCTCCTCTAGAGCTCGTTCACATAGACCTCTGCAAAAAGATGGAGACAGAAGCTTTGGGTGGTTCCTACTACTTCATGATGCTGATCGACGACTACAGTAGAAGGATATGGATATACTTCCTAAAGACTACAGACGAGGCTTTTAGTAGGTTCAAGGAATGGCATGTAATGATCGAGAAAGAAACGGGAGGAAGGTGAAGAAGTTGAGATTAGACAGAGGTGGAGAGTTCACATCAACTGAATTCAAAAGTTACTGCAAAAGTCACGGAATCAAGAGGCAGAACCCCTGCCACATACATCACAGCAAAATGGAGTAGCAAAACGTAAGATGCGCGTCATCTGCAAAATGGGCCGGAGTATGATGAAAGGGAAAGATTTGCGAAAGACTTTCTAGGCTGAAGCATGTAACATTGCAGTTTACATCCTGAATCGTAGCTACACGAAGGTTGTGAATGGGATGACTCCACTGCAAGCCTTTTCTAGTAAGAAACCTTCAGTGCACATTTCAAAGTTTCTGGATGACTATTTTGTGCATGTCCCTGATGCTACTAGGACCAAATGGGAACCGAAGAGCCGGAAGTGTATTTTCTTGGGCTACAGTGAAGAGGCAAAGGGTTACCATCTCTATAACCCTATTACCAAGAAGGTAATTGTAAGTCGCAATGTGGTCTTCTCAGAATAGCCGCATCGATTGGAGGAGGATGCTTCCTTCCCAGACAACCAAGACTAGGATATCCATCCAGTACCGCCACCAATAGCAGACTGAACTCCCCCAACGGTGCTTGGGAGGATTCAAGACAAAGAATATGAAGAAGAGCCTGCAGAACCACAATAGCAACGGCCATTCCCGAAGTGGGTAAAGAAGCTTTTGGATGGTAGAGAACCTCCAACCATTGAGGAGAAACCATCTGAACACCACCGGTCCAAGAGATTAGAGGAGCAAAGAAGGGCACAAGAACACTTGGTTAACTATGCTTTGATGACAGAAGTGATGCGTGCTGATGAACCCAAGTGTCTTGAAGAGGCACAGGGCAATGATAGGTGGATGGAGGCTATGAAATTGAAGTATGGCTCCATAATGAAGAACAACACTTGGGACCTTGTGGATCGACCACCAAAACGCAAGGTAATCAGAACCAAGTGGGTGTACAAGACCAAGTGCAAGTTGACGACACATTGGATAAGTACAAGGCTCGGCTCATGGCAAAAGGATTTGCACAGGTACATGGTTTTGATTATCAAGATACTTTTGCTCCCACAGCTCGACTAACCACAATTCATGGTGTTTTGGCTTTAGCAGCACAAGAAAGTTGGCCCATGTTTCAGATGGATGTAAAATCCACCTTTTTGAATGGAGATCTCAAGGAGGAGGTATACGTGGAACAACCACCAGGTTTTGTGATCCCCCGTTCAAAAGATAAAGTCTATAAACTAAAGAAGGCACTTTACGGGCGGAAACAAGCCCCACGAGCATGGTGCCAACTGATTGATGGCTACTTTCTACAAAACGGGTTTAGGAGGAGCCCATCTGATGCAAATTTGTATATCTACAGAGAAGGAGGTAGGTGTGTGATCGTGGTCCTTTATGTGGATGAACTTGTCATAACAGGAAACCATGAAGAGAAGATCTCACAGATGAAGCATTTGCTAGGAAGAGAGTTTGAAATGACAGACCTCGGACTGATGCATTTCTGTTTGGGGATTGAAGTTTGGCAGGAGCTGAAACAGATCTTCATTTCACAGCTGAAGTATGCTGGAGAGATACTGAAGGCATTTGGCATGGCTGAGTGCAAGACAGTTAGTACCCCTATGGAGGTTGATTCGAAGCTCTCAAACGAGGATTCATCACCACTGGTGGACGAAATGAAGTACAAAAGGCTTGTGGGTAGCTTGATTTACCTATGCAACACACGGTCGGACATTAGTTTTGCGACTGGTGTACTAAGCAGGTTTTTCAATAAGCCTCAGAAGAACCATTGGAGGGCAGGGATGCAGGTGCTAAAATGTGCTAAAATACATCAAAGGCACACTTGATTATGGCATCACCTATACCAAGGGCAACATCTTGACCGGATTTTGTGACTCAGATTGGTTGGGCAGGAGACGTGGACAGCAGGAGATCAGTGGACAAGGTACTGTCTCTCACTTAGATCTGGAGTTGTGTCATGGGTCAGCAAGAAGCAACCCACAGTGGCTCTTTCTTCTATCGAGGCCGAGTACAAATGTGCATGCTTTGCTTCTTGTGAGGTAGTGTGGTTGAGGAGGATTTTGAGGACATGGGTGCAGTGTAGAACAAGCCTACGCAGTTATCATGTGACAATCAGAGTTGCATGGTGATTGCAAAGAACCCGGTGTTCCACGCTCACACAAAACACATTGAGTTTCAATATCACTTTGTACGTGAGCTCATCATGGATGGAGAGGTCGACTTGGTATACTGTCTGACTACAGAGAATGTTGCGGACATCTTCACGAAGGCTCTTGGAAGAGACTTGCTGGAGAGGCATCTTCATCGACTTGGCATTGGGCTGAAAAAGTAAGTTCACTTGCGGGTGGACATTGAGGGGGGGTGTTAGATATCAATGCTCCACTCTCGTGTAACTACGAAGGAACTAGCTAACTCTACTTCTAAGCCCCCCATATGAGGAGAAGGCATTTGAGTAGCTCGATTATCCGGTAGTTGGACACTAGATGGGGGCTATGTGTGACCTGATGGCTGGACGGCTTCAGATAGAGTTGGCACACCGCCAACTAGGCTACATGCAACTGCGAGAAGGCATCCCTTGACTGACCGCACTGAGGGTAGACAGAGCATTTCCCAGGGCAGCCCACACTCTCGGGTTGCAGGGCCTGTTTGGAGCCTCAAATGATCCCGGATGGCTCTAGGCCGAACCATAGGTTAGTTGCTCTGTTTTGCACACCAATTCTATCATATGGTCGGTGGCCTATTTCGAGACTGACACCCAGTCGACCATTTTGGGCGAATTGGGTCGGTCACCCAATTGAGCCTAACCAAATACGATTGGTGGCTATATAAGAGCAAGCCCATGAAGCCCATTTCATCACTGGCTACAGCAACCCTAATTCCTTAGCATCCAACCAGCCTCCATCATCTACTGTTTCTAGCACACCATCGAAGCTTCTTTCACAGGAGTGCATGGTTGGGAGGCAGCACCATCTATTGTATCAGTTCTATAGTAATCAAATTTTTGATTCTCCATACTATCTTGTTTTCTCTCTTGCATACGAGATCCTGTTATCTGTTGAGCACAGACATTGTATTATTTTCTTACAAAATGAAATGACTTTTAAGTCCTTGGTGGTGGGAATAAAAAGAACTTTTTTTTTTAAAAGAATGAGAGCGGTAAAAAGAGAGGGATGATGAGGCTTTTTCAAAGGTTGAGAATCCTTTGAATGACACGGCTATTCTTTTCCTGAATGAATTTTTTCTATGTAGGTCTTTCTCATAACATAGAGGGCTTTCTCATATTTTCCACCAAACTATGGATTCCACTGAGTTCCCTCTCACATCCGTGAACCCTCTCTTGAGTTCCCTCTCTCCTACTTTCCATGTGGAGCTCTCTTTCTAGAATCCTACCCCTTGCTCAGCACTTGCACATGGCCTATGGCTTTGGTGCCACATGTCCCACAAGGGACTCCTTTCTTTTTAGCCCTCTCTTGGGCTGCCCTATGCACCTCCTCAGAAATGCCTAGGCCTAGGCATGACCCTAGACCCAAGCCTTCAAGGCCCTACTAATGCAAGTGTTTCCATGCCCTCTGGCTTCCTACCTTATACCATGGTCATGATATTATAGTTGACATAACTCTCTCTCTCTCTCTCTCTCTCTCTCTCTCTCTCTCTCTCTCTCTCTTTGCGTACACGTGTGTGCACTGTGTGTGTGCATGTGTGTGTGTGTGTGCGTGTGTGCATGTGTGTGCACGTGCACATGCATGTATGCATGTGTGTGCGTGCATGCATACGTGCATGTGTGTGTGTCTATGTGCACGTGCATGCATGTGTGCATGTGTGCATGTGTTTAAAATAAAAAACCTTTTAACAACATGGCACAGGAACCTCAAATAAGGGTGGATAAAAAATTATTTGTTACATGGTTGTTCATACAACCAAAAATTGGTACAAAAGTGTAAAAAATAATAACGCCAATGCAATCCTGACAAGCATCTTATCAAGTGGGACCTAAAGTCATTTCAAGTAAAATTATGAAAGTAAACATATGCTTATTTGAAAGAGTGAGAACTCTAACAAAGGATGGAAAAAATCTCGAGAGAGGAAGGGGGGGTTAGATGGATAAGTGAGTGAGTGAGAGTTTACTAATGTGAAGGGAGAAAATGGCTAAATCCTTGTGTGTAGCACTTGTGAGGAGGTACTGAAGGGAAATGAAATTACAAGAACAAAGAAGAAACTTCTTGTGCTTAAATCTAAAGACAGGGGGAAGGGAGAGATAATGAATAAAGTGGTAACGTGTAGGAAAAAATTAGTGAACAAAAAAGGGGGGGTTTTAAAGGGAGGTTTATAGGAGGAAAAATAAAAATCCGTTAAGAAAATAATAAGAAAAAAAGGGGGGGGAAAGGGAGGATTTACAAATGAATAACTCAAGGATGGGTTTTATAAAAGAGGAAATAATGAGAAAGAAGGGGGGAATATCATAGGATAAATCCACCAGGAATTTAGGGGGGAGAAAATTTGGTTTAGAAGCAAATTTAGAGGGGAATGTAGAGGGGGGAAGGATAGGGGGAAAAGGGGGGATATAACTAATTAGAGAGGGGGTTGGGGAGTAGAAAAAATATATATATATATGGAGGGATGTGTTTATATATATGTATATATATATATATATATATGGAGGGAGGTGTTTTACTAAAGCATATACATACTTAGCCTTAAAGTATATAAATACTTGGAGAGGGGACGGGGGTAGGGGGGACAGCATACATGTAATTGGAGGAACAAACGAGGGGGGGGTTGTGGGTTTAATTGAATACAAAAAGTACATAATAATTAGACTATGGTGCTTGCAGATTTGCACCTATGCATGCATCCATAGAGCTGGATGGCCATGCAAATGGGAGCCCGTGTAGAGGGACATGCCACTAGTCAAATTATGATGCGGATATGGAGTCAGCCGCTTGCATGGTGTTCAACAGAGAGCTAGGCATAGGGCCCAGAGTGCAAACCTAGATGTAGGGAGGCGAAGAGGCAAGACGCAATGGAGTAAGGCCCGTGCAACAGTACGACAAGCAGGGGGTTTAGATGGAAGTAATATATGGGCCGTAGGTGTACAGTCGAGAAAATAGATAGTAGATAGTTTAGGGAGTGAGTGTTTTTGGCAGGCATGTAGGCTAGGTGGGTTTGGAGCATGAGAATGCATGTCGATGAAGAAGCATAGGATGGGTGTAGAATAGTGGGTAGGTGGAAAGTGCACGAAGGGGTCTTTATTATAGATAGGATAGACAAAAATTAACCACTCTAAAAAGCCTTAGATGGTTTAAATAAAAGAGAGGGTACATTAAGAGAATTAAGTAGAAAAATTATATAGTAAATTAGTAAATTAAATTACATAGTAAAATAGAAAAAATAAAATTAACCAAGAAAATAAAAAGTAAATAAGGAAAGAAACTTAAAAACAAGGGGGGGGGATATAAAAGATAATAGGGGAAACATTAGGGGGGGGAATTAATGTAGTAAGCAATGGAAAAATTAAAGTAGTATGAAAACATTAATGTGGTAAAAAATTAAATGGTGAAGGACATTAAAAGAGGAGATTTTTCTTTAATCAAATTTTAAACGTGACAAAAATAATTAATTTAGAGGGAAAAAACCAAAATTAAGATGCATAGACCGTGGGAATAAAAAAGGAAAAATAAAATTAATAAATGAAATAAGGAGAGTTTGAAAAAAAAAGGGGATTTAAAGGAAAGTGAGATTATTAAAAATTAGGAAAACTTTGACCAATAAAATGATGGAGAAAATAAAGGATAAGGAAGAAATTAAAAAAATGTGTGTGTGTGGGGGGGGGAGGGCTTACGGTGGGAAGACAAAGGAGCCATGGTTTAAACCCAGGGGAGGAAGGGGTAGGAAGTGTGTGTGTGTGTGTGTTTCCTATCAAAAAATCTAGCCTACTACACTACTAGACCTGTCTTCAATGTTTGAGTAAACCAAATGCTAACAAATGCCATTGCTCTTTCCAACCAACAAGTGAGAGTAGTCCATTAAAATCCAACCCTTTCTGATAGAGTATCGGGAGTCATCATAAATTCTCTTCCTCATATTAAAAAATGTCTAACGTACAAAAAGGGTCAAAACTAATCTCCAACCAATAATGCGTTCCCTTATTACAATAGATGGAGATAATCCACCACAAAGTTTTGCTCAAAGTTGCCAACACCGTATTTTATGTCCATCAAATCATGCCAAAGATTTTATAATGCCAATCCAATGGAGAGGTAAGCTGACTCACCTAGCACCATCATAACCAAAATAAAGTGAGAACAATCCATTTTAGTTGTCGAAGCCAGGCTTCATTGCCATCACACAATTGTTATCCATGTCACTATATCTAGATCAGTATTGATAATATCTTGGCATTTTTGTAGCACAAAGGTTCGCATTAGTCCAGTGATTTAGTGAACTGCATGAAATAAAAAGAAATTCCCTTACTAGTACAATTTACATCATGAGACTCTCTTTTAATACTCCTCTGTATTCTCTTACATCCTACCAAGGAAAATGAAGAGAATTTTTTGTATGTAGAAATTCCTATGTGTAGAGAATTCCAAGGTTCCTGTTGCCATTCAAAAAAATTCCATATATAGAATAGAATTTTAAGCAAGCCATACTAGTTAAGGAAAATCCCTTAACCATAACCATGTCAATTTTTTGATCCTTCAAGGGAACAAGTCCATGGAATCTATATTTACTAATTCCCACAAGAAGCTCTATTCCATGAGAAAGTCTATCCAAAATAGTCCAAGATAATCGCAGGTTTATAATTTTCCAAAATAATCCAAGGTCTATGGAAATAGAGAAGAAATATAGAAACTTTTAAAGGCTCAAATATAATCATAAAAGGCCCTTACTATCATTTCTTAAAAAAGGAGAGTAAGGGCCCTTACTGTCCTTACTGCCCATAAGCCCAGGGATGCAGAAATACTTGATGTATTTCCAAAACCTTCCGTTCATCTATTCACTAGAGCTCACTATATAAGCCTACCATATCTACTATATTATTTCCCTTGGAAGAAAGGGTTGAAAAACTTAATAACTTACTCTTGTAGTTACCCAGCATGCAATAGTAACCACCCATAACATCCCCAGACAAGCCCATGCCATTTTGAAAGGCATCATCACCAGTTACATCCCACATTTGCTTAAGGAAAAGGCTTGGTTGTGCTCTTTGTGCCAAAATGAACTAGTAGGCACACTACAGTGATCCTTTCCTGCAGAATGGACCTCCACTCAAGTCAATTCCAAGCTATTCTTTCACAATTAGATGGACAGCCTAAGCAAACGTGTAGTGTATTATTGAAATGGTTGGACATCCTACCAACCCCACAAAAGAGGCTCAAGGGGACTACACAAGTTGGCTGGGGTGGCGACTACGCAAGTTAGCACCACCAAAGTTCTTATGAAAGTGAGAGAGGTGGTGCTAAGGTAGCACCAGCTCATAAACATGACCGACTAGCAAGAGCCCATAGTATGCTAGCACAATCACGGAACAAAGGACACAGGAATCTAAATTTTCTCGCTTCCATTGAGCTTCCTTCTTAAGGTCTTGTATATAATTTGCATAAGTATAGTAAAGCGAGATCCTGGATGTCGACACACACCCCCATACACACAAACATATACACATAAATAGATATGTAGGCCTCTCTATGGGCTATCCATAGGTGTCACTCATTCCTTGGTATGTGCCTTGTAGGCCTAGATATTATCAGATAGGACCTATGGTACACTTAGTACTAGTTCCAGTTGGGACACCTAGTACATGTATGACACCCAGTTAGGGTTTCATCATATTAGGTGTATCTTTTGTATTCTTCATAACTTCAGCAATACAACTTCAGGAGCACGCTTTGCTTCTTGCCTTCGTCTCCTGTTGCTTCTGTTGTCCACTCCACCCAACAGTGGTATCAGAGCAGGTTACCATCACTTCATTGCTTCAGATCTGCCCCTCCCACTTCCTCTTCTTGCTGGTTATCACTCTCAGGAGGCTTCCCATCGCCATTTTCTGGAGTTTCCAGCCATTGCTCGAAGTTTCGTCGCGGGAAAGTGCTTCAAATCTGATCTCCCATCCTTCTTGCTACTTCTCCAACCTAGGAGGACTCCATTCAAGCTGATTCAGCCTTCATTTGGGCCAAAACCGCCTGTTTTCTGTCAAAACCACCTGCTGCGTCAGAAAACCACTTCTTGCACACAACGGTTTTGACAAAGTGCAAACTTTTTGGCATAGCTATGTTCTACAAGTCAGGACGCCCCTACTTGGTGCAAAAATCAGGTCAAAATCACTTTTCTGCTCCAAAACCACTTCCGGTTTTGCAAAAACCACTTCTGGTTTTAGGGTTTCGGAGACTGTTTTGGGTCAAATTTGGTACAGATCTGGTCTTCCTTCTCTTCTAGTTCTATCTGCCTTGGTCTTGCTCGATTTTGACATTCGTGGTCAAAACTACGACCATTTTGGTCAAAATTGCCCCGGTTTTGGTCAAAACAGCTTGTTTTTTGAGTGGTTTTGTAGTTACAGCAGTAGTATTTGCTGTTGCAGACATACATCTACTGGTGGAGAGTTGGTCAAAGATGATTTACTGTGTGTTTGACCAGCGTTGACTTTTAGGGTTGACCGGTCAACTGGTTGACTGAAATTCCTGCATTCAATTTCAATTTTGCCTGGTACATTCAAATATTACTGGCAGATTTCAGTTGGTCATACAGTTGGTTTATGCTTTGAAAAGCCTTGAGGCTTACGCATTCAATCACTGATATTCTCAGTTGAGAGCTTGAGGCTCCTGCTCTTTGCTTTTGTCATTCTTGTGCATTTGACTGCATAATGGCTAGTGGCAAAGATGATTTCTTTGGGGCCTTCGGTGCTGATGATAAGCTTGATGGGGTTAACTACCCTATGTGGTCATTCATGATGAAGCATGTCTTGGTGTCCAAGAACTTGTGGAATCTAGTGTCTGGCAATGAGCCTAGGCCCGTCAGGCAGGCCACACCTTCTTCCAGTGATGTTACATCCACTGGTACTTCTCGTGATGCCTTTGCTCCTCCTACTCAGGAGATGATACAGTGGGATGGCCGTGATGCTAAAGCACAGGCATTTATTGCTCTGTCCATCAAAAGAAGTATTGTTCCTCATATCAGATCATGCACTACTGCTAAGGACTCTTGGGATAAGCTTGCTTCTTTGTATCAGGTACGCAATGAGGCCCGTGTTGCCTATCTTCGCAAGCAGCTGAAGGATACTCGTCTGAATGAGGGTGATAATATGGATGCATATCTTACAGCTATCCAAGATTTAAAGGAGCAATTGGCTAATATTGATGAGGACATCCCTGACTCACAACTTGTATCAGGCACATTGGATGGGTTGCCTGACTCTTACCAAGGTTTTGCTACTACCTTGAGGTTGGTTGCCATGGGCAATGCCAACTACTATTCCTTTGATCAATTGGTTGCACTTTTACTACAGGAGGAGCAGAGCCGTGTCAATCGGAATGCCAGTATGCACTCAGATCAAGCATTTGCAGCCAATGATCAGAATAAGGGAAGATTTCAAAAATCTGTCCCTAAAAATACAGCAAATAATCAGCCTTCTACTTCATCCTCTCAGGGTGATCAGAAGAAGAAAAAGAGGTGCAATTATTGCAGGAAGCCGGGCCATGAAATTGCTGAATGTAGGAAGAGGATTGCTTCTGAAAAGAAGAAAGAAGCTGGACTTTCAGTCACAACTACCTCTGGCACTGATGCAAATACACATGATCATGCTAATGAGCAAGCTAATTATGCCAGGGATCAGAATTGGGGCTTCATTGTTCAATGCCATTATAATCCTCCAGTGCATGATACAGATTCACATGCTTGTATGGCAGTTTCAGCCTCTACATGGTTCTTTGACAGTGGTGCTTCTAAGCACATTACCTCCTGTAAAACTTTGTTTACTTCTCTTGCTGATGCCCCAAAGGGGGGTTCCGTGACATGTGCCAACAATGCATCTTATATTGTTAAGGGTATTGGGCAAGTGGCTGTTACATCAGTTACAGGTAGTGTTGTCACTCTGGAGAATGTCTTGTATGTACGAGGCATACGAAAAAATCTGATTTCTATTTCAGCCATAGCTACATGTGGATTTCGGATTGTCTTTGATGGGCATAGGTGTGCAGTCTATGACTTGAGTCATGCCGATGCTATTGTATTGACTGGTACTCTTCAGGGGGGCTTGTACAGCTTGGATGCATATGATAGATGCAATGACAGTTCAGCTCATGATGCTCATGCAGTTGATGCAGATGTTTTGCCTGATACTTACTTGTGGCATGAGAGGTTTGGGCATCTTAACTTTAATGCTATGGTAAAGTTGCCTAAAATGGTTGAAGATATGCCACAGATGCAGATTCCTCATAAGCATGTATGTGAAGCTTGCTTGCTTGGCAAGATGCACCGCTTTGTCATACCTAAGGATGGTAGAGTTGGTGCATCACGCAAGCTATTCTTGATTCACAGTGATGTATGTGGTCCTATGCGGGCTGCTTCCATTGGAGGTTTCTATTATTTTGTGACATTTATTGATGACTTTACCAGGTATACTTGGATCTTTGCATTGAAGTCCAAGTCAGAGGTGCTTACTTGCTTCAAGCATTTCATTGCCTTGGCTGAAAATGATTCAGGCTTGAAGATTGCACATTTGAGATCAGACAGAGGTGGTGAATATATGTCAGAGGAATTTAATGCTTACATGAAATCCCGTGGTATTCATCATGAGTGTACAGTGCCTTACACTCCTCAGCAAAATGGAGTTGCTGAGAGAAAGAATAGGACAGTTATGGAAATGGCCAGGTGTATGCTTAAGGGAAAGAATTTGCCCAATATGTTTTGGCTAGATGCAGTGATGTGTGCCAATTATGTGCTCAACAGGAGCCCCACCAAAGCATTGAAAACAATCACACCCTATGAGGCTTGGAAAGGACACAAGCCAACCATTTCTCACATGCGTACTTTTGGGTGTTTGGCCTATGCACATGTGCCTTCATAGAGGCAGACAAAGCTGGATGATAAGGCTATAAAATGTATATTTTTGGGATACAGTGCAGAGAGTAAGGGTTATAGACTTTATGAGCCTTCCACCAGGAGGGTAATTGTCAGTAGAGATGTCATCTTTGATGAGACATCCTCCATGCCCTTGCGGGACTGCAAAGTGCAGTCTACACTTGGTGTCTCAGATATTTTTGATAGTCTTGTGCCATTGCTTGGATCTGATGCCTCAGATGATGCACCACAGGGTTATTCTCCTCCACCTATGCTCATTTACAGCCTACTACACAGTCCGGACAGCCACATGTTTTGACACAGATGCCACATGCTACTGAGGACATTGTGGAAGAGGCAGTAGAGCAAGAATTGGCTGATATTAGATAGCCCAAAAGAGCACCTAGATGGCTCTTTGAAACTTTGAAGGACAACAAACTTGATGCTCCTTTGCAGGCCCGTACGAGAGCTGCAGCCAAAAGAGATTTGGCAAACTCGGTTGCTCATGCATTGATTGCTATCGCATTTGATGAGGAGCCTGTTTGTCACAAAGATGCCTTCTCAAATGAATTGTGGATGAAAGTCATGCAGGATGAATTGGACTCCATTCATGCAAACAAAACATGGGAGTTATGTGACTTGCCTACAAGCAAACATGCAGTAGGGACTAAGTGGGTATACAAGGTCAAAAGAAAAGCTGATGGTTCAATTGACAGGTACAAAGCCCGTCTTGTGGCCAAAGGCTATGCTCAAAAAGAGGGCATTGATTATGAAGAGACCTTTGCTCCCACTTCACGCATCACTACCATTAGATGTGTTATTGCCCTGGCTGCCCATAATAATTGGGAGGTGCATCAGTTGGATATAAAGACAGCATTTCTCAATGGTTTTTTGGCAAAGGAAGTCTATGTTGCTCAACCTCCAGGCTTTGAGGTTGAAGGGTCTGAACGCAAGGTATGCCGGCTTAAGAAAGCCTTATATGGATTGAAGCAGGCACCCAGGGCTTGGTATGATAGGATACACACTCATTTGCTCAGCCTAGGCTTTCAGAATAGTCCTACAGAAGTGACTTTATATATCCGCAAGAGGGGGGCAGATTTGCTGATTTTGATCCTCTATGTGGATGATATGATTCTCACTGGGCCACATCCCGAGAAAATTGCAGATTTCAAGCGGGAATTACAGCAGCCTTTTTCCATGACTGATCTTGGCCAGTTGCACTACTATTTGGGCATTCAATTTGCTCGATCTGAGGGGGGAATTGTGATGTCACAATCAAAGTACATTGGGCAGCTTCTGCATAGATTTCAGATGGAGGATTGTAAGCCTGTCTCCACCCCATTAGAGACTGGTTTTCATTTCTCTGCTGAAGATGGCAGTGGTCCATGTGATGCTACCTCCTATCAGCAAGCAGTTGGTTGTTTGCTTTATCTATGCCATACTTGGCCAGACTTGCAGTATGTGGTTTCTCAGTTGAGCAGATACATGCACAGTCCCACTCATCACCATTGGCATGCAGTGAAACGTGTCTTCAGGTACATCAAAGGCACACAATACTTGGGCCTTCTCTACAGGGTTGATACTTCACTTATCATGCATGGGTTCACTGATAGTGATTGGGCTAGTTGCCAAGATACACGTAGATCCCACAGTGGCAATTGTTTTATGCTTGGTTCTTCATGCATCTCATGGTTCAGCAAGAAGCAGGCTACAGTTGCCACATCTAGTTGTGAAGCTGAGTACAGAGCAGCTTTCACAGCTACAGTAGAGTGTGTTTGGCTCTACGGAAATTACTTGCAGATCTTCTGGTTGGTCAGACAGCTCCTACCGTCATCCATACTGACAGTCAGAGTGCTTTGGCCATAGCACAAAATCGAGTGTTTCATGCTTGCACAAAGCACATTCAGGTTCATTATCATTATGTCAGAGAGAGATGGTCCGATGGTGACATCAAGTTGTCTTATGTTCCCACTGAGGACAACTTGGCAGATCTATTCACTAAGGCTCTTCCACGGCCTAAGTTTGAAGCTTTTCGAAAAGCTTTACACTTGGTCCCTTTTGTTACGTGATCTGCCTTCTCTGTACAGTCATAGGTTGCTATATCCACATTGGATGAATTTGTGCAACCATGACCTAGTCTTTCAGGTATCTTGAGATGTTTCCAGGATACTTCAGCCCATACCGTCGAGGAGGGTTTGTAGGCCACTCTATGGGCTATCCATAGGTGTCACTCATTCCTTGGTATGTGCCTTGTAGGCCTAGATATTATCAGTTAGGACCTATGGTACACTTAGTACTAGTTCCAGTTGGGACACCTAGTACATGTATGACACCCAGTTAGGGTTTCATCATATTAGGTGTATCTTTTGTATTCTTCATAACTTCAGCAATACAACTTCAGGAGCACGCTTTGCTTCTTGCCTTCGTCTCCTGTTGCTTCTGTTGTCCACTCCACCCAACAAGATAGACATGAGGCAGTGAGTAGAATGGGTAGTATGGACTTTTAGCAAGACTCTGGAGGTCTTGAGCCTATCAAGCCACCGTCTGGCACATCTCCACATTCGCCATGAGAATGAAAACTTGTTTCTTGGGCATTCATGCCAAGCTTGTAAAGTGGCATGCAAATCATGCCCTCCAGTTTATACTATAGAATCTATTTGAACTAGGAGCAAGCTCCAGTTTTGGATGCCATACCTAGGGGGCTCTATGGCTCCTCCAATATGCATTGTAGCATGATTGTGCTTGTTTGGATCAAAGATAGATTAACAAAGTACAGAGTCTACAATCGATGGAACGTAAGTAATCTTCACACGAAGTATAGTCTAGTGCTCATGAGGTTGGCCTTAATGCCCATGAGCTCCATAGGAACGGCCTACTCATCGTGGGTGATGCATTCAAAAATATATCTCCAAAGAGCAAAAAGAAAAATTGAGTGTTATGATGCACTAATGAGCAATTCTTTGAGTGCTATGATGCACTTACCTCACTGTTGTTTTTAGCCAAGGAATGATAGTGGAAGAAAGGCACATCAAACCTATTCTAAAGATCTGCTCCATGCTAAATTGATGGATCTCTCAAGCAGTAGCTACACCATAGCATTCACTATACAAGAAAATCCAAGTCTCATAGCTCAGAGGTTCAAGCTCACTATGTTGCCTCCATGTATTTCCCCCAAATCTTAGTCTCCTCATGTCTAAGAGCTTAAGACCAAGTTCATTGTAGTTTTCTTGAGTCGCTATGGTGCCCATGAAGTATGCATCTTCAGTTGATAGTTTAGAAGGGTTCTCAAGGTCTCCAGCTTGTGTTCCCACACTATATGAAGCCGCATACTCCAAGCTCTTGCCTTGGGTAGGATGAGGGGAAGGGGAGCAAGACCACACCTCAATAAGTGTGAAATGGTTGTTCCCTCTTGTGGGTGCATGCCAATTTAGTGCTCCATCATATTTTCCCAGTACTTGATTTCCCAATCGCCATAATGACCTGCAACCTTTCTCCTTTTACCCTACATACTCCATAAACTCCATTCCATTTCTCACACCAGTCGCCCTAGCCTCCATGACCTCCACTATGTTTCTTTCACTATTTGTCATGTGTGGACATCGTGGTCCAACATCATGGGCAATCCCCTCCATAATATCCTCCACCATTTTGGGGAACATGGTGGTCCAAGTGTATATCCAGGAGGCTCTATCCAGCTCCAAGATTATATTCTAGTGAGCATAGTGGCTCTCCACTCCTCCACTACTTACAATTATTAATATGTGAATTTTGAATTTAATGGTCCTCCTTGGATTTTATTGTTGCAATTACATAATTCCAATAATTATAATAACCTTTTTTCAATACCTCCAAAACAATGCAAAATGTCTAAGTAAAATTATGTTCTAGTGGCCATGCCAAATATTCCCTCATTGCCAAGTGTCTTGATAAATAACATAACAAACCATGCACTCAATAATTAATATTAGCACTATTGGATTCCTCACCATCATTGGATCCCTTCCATTCCTCTACATGGTGGCAATGGAATACTTGGTGGTCTTAATTTCATGTGCAGCTCACTAAAGTGTCGACAAACCCGATAATCACAAGGATCACAAAGGGTACACTCTTAGATTTAAAGGCCCTTCAATGATCAATTATCATGGCCTTTAAATATTTCTCTTCAATAAAAAATATACCAATCAGGTCCAACCCATTAGGGTTCCCTTTTTCCTAGCTAGGGAAGTGCATATTGATCCTTGGATATTATGCACACCCAAGAATAATAAGGCCTCCCCAAGGGGAAGTGTGTGTGTGTGTGTGTGTGTGTGTGTGTGTGTGTGTGTGTTTAGATTTAATAGTCCCATCAATAAATGAGCCATACAATCAATTCCACAATTTGGATAAAAAGTTATATATGAGAAAAGTATAAAAATATTTACAACATCTAAGTCAAGATTTACAAAAAATTGAGAGTTTGCAAAAATTCTACCAAATTTGAGAATTTATATTTGAAATAGGAACAGAAGATTGAAAAAGGGTGTTGAATCGATTAGGTAGTCTAGGTTCCAAGGTTAGGGTCCACTTACTTGCCACCATCCAAGAAAAACTAGGTGTAAGAACATCATAGTTTCAATTGGGTAGATAGGTAATGCATGTATTTCTTGGTGTGTTATTGCTTTACCTAGGTACAAAGACAACCATCTAGATTCACAAATATAAAATTTTTACAATACCAAGTTGCATGTACAATCAGTGTCACAAATCCATCATTAGTCTACCACCAAAATATGTAAGATAATAAGGGGGCTAGTCCTCACCCTTAAAAGAAATAATGTAGGGGATAAACCACTCCATTAGGTTAGTTAATCTCAACTTTTTATTTTAAAATCAAAGAGGAATAACAAAAAATGCCCAAGTCTACAACAATAAAAAATTGAAACAAGAATCACCAAGGGATGAAAACACCTTTTTAAATAAAATAGAATGCAACTTTGGGGGGTAGTCCACACCCAAGTGAAAGTATTAATAAACAATGAAAGATGTTAAATTGAAATTATACTTAGTATAAAGTCAATGAAATTCAAGACAGGCTATGGGCGGTATTCCACACCCATGCACTAAACATCAGATTTAACACATCAAAAATCAACAAAAAGTATAAAAAATCCTTTTGAATATGGGGGGTATTCCACTCCCATATGCTATAAGAAATTTACACAAGGTAATTAGCAATTAAATTATGTTAAAAGAGCATCACTTAAAGCTTTTCTTTTATCTATTTTTGTTTTCGAAAAAAACCTTAAAAGGTATCATTAAAGCACAAGTAGGCACAAATCTAAGTAAGTGCACAATTGTGTGTGTGTGTGTGTGTGTGTTTGTGTGTGTGTGTGTGTGTGTGTGTGTGTGTGTGTGTGTGTGTGTATTTAGATCAAAAAGTCCCATGAATAATTTGAGCCATACAGTTAATTCCATCAATTGGATAAAAAGTTTGCAAAAAATTCCACCAAAATTAAGAATTTTTAATAATTTTTAGTTTCATAAATCTAAGTTGAAAAATGCAATAACCAAAGTTTGCAAAAAATTCCACCAAAATTAAGAATTTTTAATAATTTTTAGTTTGATAAACACGATATTGAAAAAAGATGTCAAATCCTCAAGTAATCCACGTTCCAAGGTCAGGGTCCACTTACCTCTACCACCATCCAAACAAACTAGATGTTAGAATATCATAGTTACGATTGGGTAGACATGTAATGCATGTTTTCCCCGCTTGTTATCACTTTACCTAGGAATATAGACAACCATAAGGATTCTTAGACTTTATATATATATATATATATATATAAAGTTTAAGTCACAAGTGGACTAAGGATCAAATGAGTGCATGGGTTGAGAAGGGATTAGTGAAGGTATGGGAGGATTAGTGTGCTTGGTGCATGGGTTGATGAAAAAGATAGCATAAAGGAGAGATTTCATGGGGGGGTTACTTAAAAGAATAATTCATAGTTGGGGAAGTATACATGTGTGTGTGTGTTATTAGCCGAAAAAGAAATCAGGACCAGAGGCTAGAGGCTAAGCATGGCGACGCTCGAGGGCCATAGAAAAAAGGAGAACGTGAGGATGAAACATTATCATGGGAGGGGAAAAGGAATTATAAGGGGAGGGAATGAAGAGGGAGACTATGACACAAGTGGAAAGGGAGAGGGGGAAGAGAAGCATGTACATGATAGAAGGAGGAATGTAAAGATGGAGACATCAAGGGAAGAGGACCATGCTTTATTTTGAAAGGAAGGGAAGGGAGAAATCAAAGTACTAGCTAGGTGGCTTTACAAGAATGAGTGTGTCTCATCAAGGAATAGCCCCCTCCTTTTATAGCCAAGAGAGGGGGTCTCTCCCAATAAATGCATCCTCCCACATGCATGGTGTGTGTGGAAAAGTCTCCCATGTGGGCTAGGCAGTTATGCACTCTCAATTGTCTGCGACAACCCTTTGCCTCGTTTTTCCACATAAATGAAGCCCCATATCTCAAGCCTATGATACTCCCTTTTGGTCTCTTCCCAATTTTATAATACGTTCAAACCTCTAGGAGGACAAGTGGAGGGTTGAGTGGAGGGTTGGCACAAGGAATCTTGCCACCTGATCCTACTTTCCCCATTATTTAACTTGCTCTCTTGGACCTTCTATACCTCCCCCACATGGGCCTATCCTATATGGAGGGAATAACCCAATATAATATCCATCTCCACCTATTTTATATTACTTCTCCCATGGACTTTGAGTACTTCTCCCATGGACTTTGAGCCATATCTCACTAAATGCAACCTAGGTGGAGGGGTGGCACATGGAGGAGCCATGCCATCTTACATTTTATAATATTACTACCATGGATCACACCTTATGGGTCCTCTTACATGGAAGGGTGGCACATGATCATGCCTTGCCACCTTAACCCTGGGCTCTATGCACACCATATTTTATTATACTATTGCCACACATACAAACACACACACATATTAATGCCTTTTTCCTTATACAAATTTATCCATAATAGTGTGTGTGTTTTTACAAAATAAAACCTATAAACAACATGACACATGATGCTCAAATAAGGGTGGTTAATAAACTTCTCATCTTATGGGTGTACATAACATCTGTATACAATTGGTAAAAAGTGTTGAATCCATCAGGTAGTCCAGGCTCCAAGGTCAGGGTCAACTTACCTACCACCATCCAAACAAAACAATGTGTTAGAACAGCATAGTTTCGTGAGGGAAGACAAGTAGTTCCTATAAACCCCAGCTTGTTATCGCTTATACCATAGAGCAAGACACCAACTAGGATTCCGAAATGAAAAAAATATGTAGCATCAACAAAATAGAAATTACCAAAAGGGGGATCCCACTTCTTTACAAAAGATAATTAACTTCTTTTCTGTAAAAGGAGGAACATTGCACCCTTATGAAAAAAAATTGCTACAGCACATTTTAAATTAAAAAGAAAAATTGATTGAATCAAAGAATATTTTGCAAGTAGGAAGATAAGGGGGGTTCTTAATCCACCCCTTACAAATAAACATTCAGACATCAAGGGGGGTAGTCCTCACCATTGCAAAAAAATTTTAGAAATAAAAACTAAAAATTCAATTTACTTAAGTGTGAAAATAAGGCACAAGGAGAAACCCAAAACAAAAATATTAATTAAACAAAATTTAATATGAGCCATAAAAAGAAAATTAAAAATAATGTAAAATAATGTAAGGGTCACTTAAAAAGTTAGGGGGGAAATAAAGTAAAGGGTAGGGGGTAATATAATGCAAGGGGTGGGAGGTAAATTAATGTGAGGGTTACTTAAAGAGTTAGGGGGAGAAAATAAAAGGGATGGGGGGTAGGGGAAGTTTAAAACAATAACTAATTCAATACAAAGGAGAGATAAGGTCTAGAGGTAAAGCAGAAGTAATGCTAGAGGAAATTTGGGTATTTTAAAATTATAAAATGAGAAACCATTAAAAAAGAGCCAATATAATTATACATGCTAATTCTTAAGAGACAAAATAAATATACAAGGGAAATTTAATCCAATAAAGTAGGTCTACAAGCAAAGTAGAAGTACTTGTTAGGGAAATTTTGAGTGAATCCTACGGGGGAGCAGAAATTTATTGTGGCATATAAGTGTGAGTGTGTCAAAGAAAAATGGCAAGGGGAAAGAGAAAGAGAGTATCGAAAGAGAGAGAGATGGAGTACAGCGAGCGAGAGAGAGAGAGAGTATAGAAAGAAAGAGAGAGGGAGTATAGAAAGAGAGAGAGAGTATATAGAAAGAGAGAGAGAGAGAGTCAAGAAATAAGTATTTCTATGAGATACATTTACTAATCAAAATTTGTGTGTGTGTGTGTGTGGCCCACCCCCAACCCAGAGTGTAAGACCACATGGTGGGGAGTAAGCCCACCATGTGGAACTTACTCCCCACCTACTGATAATAAGTGAATAAAAGTGGATCCGAATGATAAGTGTCAAAATAAAAAACTGATTCCAATAGTAAATGTGTAAACCACTTCTGTAAAATAGATATAAAGGTTAGTAAAGACTAAAGTGGATTTTAAAATGACTTTGGATTTTCCATGCTAAAGAATTATCCAATGGATGTGAATTAATTATATGGTACTAGCCCGACCAAAGGTACTAGCTGGGAAATCAAAGTTTGTGTTTACATTAAAAAGGCCCATCAATAATTGAGCCATACAGTTTCCATCAATTGGATAAAAAGTTTTTTTTTAAGGGAAACATATAAGAAAAAAATGTTTAAGACATCTAAGTTGAAAAATGCAATAACCGAAGTTTGCAAAAAATTCCACCAAAATTAAGAATTTTCAATAATATTGAGTTTGACAAACATGAAGTTGAAAAAAGATGTCAAATCCTCAAGTAGTCCACGTTCTAAGGTTAGGGTCCACTTACCTGCCACCATCCAAACAAACTAGATGTTAGAACATCATAGTTATGATTGGGTAGATAGGTAATGCCTATTTTCTCTGGCTTGTTATTGCTTTACGTCTAGGAATATAGACAACCATATGATGGATTCTTAGATTATATATATATATATATATAAAGTTTAAGTCACAAGTGGACTAAGGAGCGAATGAGTGGATGGGTTGAGAAGGGACTAGTGAAGGTATGGGAGGATTAGTGTGCTTGGTGCATGGGTTGATTAAAAAGATAGTGTAAAGGAGAGATTTCATAGGGGGGTTAGTTAAAAGAATAATTCATAGTTGGAGAAGTATGTGTGTGTGTGTGTGTGAACGAGAGAGAGAGAGAGAGAGAGAGAGAATTTTTTGGTAACTTTCCAACAAAATCCGACATAATAATAAAAGAGTGGAGCATCTTTGGTAAAAGGAGTGAGTGGTAAGAGACAATAGAAAGAAAACAAGAGAGGGGTGTGCGAGACAAGAAGTGATTAACCATCTTTGGACATTTATCTAAGAGCCTATGATCATGGCACTAGTTAAATTGAAACAATGGATATAATAATAAGTTCAATTGTCTTGCTAGAACTAGCTAGAAGACCTAACTAAAGTACTTGAAGGTTTAAAAGCATTTTTTGCCTACTATTACAAAATTCAACTAGGAGACCTTAAAGGCCAAACATCAAAACAACAATTAATGTACTGTAACTATATTGACAAAAATATAACTATATATAAGTAGGTAAACATAACGACAAATGCCATGAAAACTTTGAAGAACCATAAACAAAAAAGGTGAGGACGTCACAAGGCCATGAAGAGCTGCTGTAAGAAGGTTGGTGGAATGGCAAAGGTACCAAGATTGACGAAAGAAACTAGACTATGTAAAGAGCTGGTGGAAAGATAGAGGTGCCAAGCGTGCTGTAAAAGGATTACGTAACACTAAGACATAAAGACCCATAAGCAGATTTGGTAATCAAGTTCGTAGTATTAGAAGCTAAGGCTAATGAAAAAGTCACGCAACAAGCAATCAACCAAGCTCACTATCCTTGAAGCTCAGGCAGAGCCCCACACTAGACCTAAGAGTTGCCAGACACTTGTAAAGACCAAGTGTGAATGACATAAGAGCACCAGAATGATATGCAACGGTATCATAAGTGCAAGAAGAAGGTAATAAACAAACCCGCACCATCTCATAAACCAATGTAGCATTTCAGTCGTCATAGGGAGTTCGTCGAGGCACCAAATCCTTCACACAACATTGAAAAGAGGTATAAGGAGAAACAAGAGAAGCCCATTACAAGCAAAACAATGTTAGAGCTATATATAGCTTGCCCTATCTTGAACTAGGTCTCACCTATATATATGTAAGTAGTCATCAATATGAATCAGTCTTTGGGAGTCTATTTGGTGTGTCTATTGTCTCTTCTTTTTCTCTCTCAACATGGTATTAGAGCTACAAAGGTGTTGCTATTGTATGCTCACTATAATAAAGAAAGACAAGAAGTATTAGTTGTTGATTTGATTACATAGCGCTTTCAGTATCTCATCGCTTATTTTCTCTTGTCGATTTTGACATGTCTAACTTGATCTAGTTTTTTGGAGGTATTCTGGTGCAAATTTGAGAAAGTTATCAGTGGCAAATGGATCATAAATCAATTTGGAGACCGTAGCTCTCATCGTGCTCTTCGTTATTAGCACTTAAACGCCCTAATCGAACTTCGGAGCAAAAAGTTACGTCAGTTTTTGTGACGACTACTTTTTTCTTGGTTTCATGATCGGCACACTCATATTGCTTTTCGCGCAGAATCTAAGAGGAGATTTATATGGAGCAACCAAAAGGGTTCATACTTCCCAGCCAGGACCATCTTGTTTGTTGCCTTCATCGTGCTCTTTATGGTCTAAAACAAGCTTCCCGTTTTTGGTACATGAAAATTGATCAGTTTCTAACATCTCAAGGTTTCAACTCTTGTTTCTCTGACCCCAACTTATATGCCAAACGTGATGGTGCTCTTTTTGTCATTCTTGCTCTTTATGTGGATGACGCCATACTTGTTTCCAACAATCTCAATTTCCTACAACATGTCAAGAAAATCTTATCCTCAGCATTTTATATGGTTGATCTTGGTGACATTCATTCATGTCTTGGTATTCAAGTTCAGCGATTTTGTCCCAAGGGAATTTTGCTACTTCGACAAACAAAATTCATTCAAGATGCAGTTCAAAAGCTTGGCTTAACGAATGCTCACTCTATGACCACTCGTTGTCTTGTGAGCTCTGTCCAAAATACTCGATTGACCCATAATGTTGATGTTTCACATCAACCTTATGCTAATCTTGTTGGTTGCCTATAGTTTGTCGGTTTGAACACTCGACCATATATTCTTTTTATTGCCAATTTTCTAGGACAATATCTCGCTGCTCCCTCAATGCAACATTGGTCTGCAGCAGAACGTGTTCTAAAGTATTTGAAAGGCACTTCTAATTTTGGATTAGTTTATCAATGTCATACGAAAATTTCCTTGTGATGTCTCTTGATCTTTTGGGATATATAAATGCAGATTGGGCAAGCTCTCACTTCTCTATGCGGTCTACAAGCGGTAATTGCTTCTCTATCAATGGTTGCTTGGTCTCTTGGGCAAGTAAGAAGCAACGTTGTATTGCTGTTTCTACCATAGAATCTAAGTATGTAGTGGCTTCTCTAGCAGCTCGAGAATTGGTTTGGCTGCGACAATTTCTTGCAGATATTGGTCATCCTCCATCATCCAGTACTCCTCTAAGATGTGATAATCAAAGTGCCATAAGACTGGCTAAAGACTATGTTCAGCATAACAAATCCAAACATATTGCTATTCAGTACCATTATGTCATACATGAAGTGCAGAAAGGGATGATAATGATTCAACATTGTCCCACTTCTTAGATGATTGTAGATATTCTCACTAAAGGACTTAGTGAGGCACACTTCACAGTGCTACGATCAGAACTTGGAGTTCTTGTAGCTTCTCTCTTCCAAGATTAACACACCTATTGGTGACCTATTGTATATAATTGCACATCTTCATTACATACTTGTAAATAATTGTACAAATGATCAACTTGTATACTTGTATATGGGAGCTCAGGTTTTTCCCTTGTGCTCCCCAAGGAATTTTTTCATCCATAGCTAGAGACCTTGTTTGAGTGGGGGTGTTAGAGCTATATATATCTTGCCCTAACTTGAACTAGGTCTCACCTATATATATGTAACTAGTCATCAATATGAACCAGTCTTTGGGAGTTTATTTGGTGTGCCTATCATCTCTTCTTCTTCTCTCTCAACAAACAAGAGGTTCATAAGAGGAGCTTAAAGACGAAGGCAACCGTGAAGGAAAACTACACGTAAAAGACTATCAACAACACTTGTAAGAAAGTAGAAAGGGGAGCATAGAACTGAGCTTGTGATGAAACAAGCTTGTAAGGAGACACAAATAGTGTCTGCAAGATGATAAAAGTGGACCTTAGCAAGAGAGGAGGCCTTAAGCTTGCAGTGAAGGTAGAGCCAAGAAGTAGAGGAAAGGTACTAGGCGAGAGAAGTGGTGAGGCTATAGAATAGTTAGCCGAAGTAAGATCATGGGTTTTGGCCAAAGTACAACGAAGGAGTTCGTAAGCTTTGGAGGAGGAAGTGAGCGGTGGTGGTGGTGGTGAGTTGTGAATTTGAAGGGAGCAAGAAGGTGAAGATCTCTAATAATGGACTTAAGCACAAGCAAATACATATGTCACTAAAAAAGTAACGCCCCTCCAAAAGGGAAAAGGTGGTCGTGGTGGGCATTAGGTCTCTCAAAGAGGAGAAGCTAAGGGTTAGGATTAGTAAGTAGAGTAGTTTAAATGTTAGGTTAGGGGGTGAATAAAATACTATGAGGGGTTTATTACTCAACAATTTAAAGGCAATTAAGAAAAGTGGATTTATGGGGGCTTAGTTGTTTTGGAAATGTTAAAGTCAATCCAACTAACCAAAAGGTTATGAGGGTAAAAAATTAACATTGAGAATGCAATAGAAATAGGGGTTCAGCTAAGTTGGAGACCTGAGAAAAAAGAGAAATTGTGTCAAAGCGAAAGAGTGTAATTTGGAAGTGTATATGTGCGTCTATGTGTGTGGGGGGGGGGGGGGGACAATTGCCTGGGAGGAATGTGTGCGTGTGCAATTTTTTTTGAAAAGTAAGTGTGTGTGTGTGTGTGTGCACGCATGCGCATTTGTGTGTGTGTGTGTTGCAAGCAACTACCAAAGAGAGCATGTAGATAATTCCATTTGTAAGCTGCAACTACCAAAGAGAGCATGTATATAGGGCAGCCTAGTTGAGTAGGGAAAAACTACTTGTCATAACAAGAGATGGTGGTCAGGCTGTATAGTAGCTACTGTCGGAGGTAAGCTTACAGGTTATAGAGGGTATGAGAGGTGAGAAGGAGCTCCCCGATTCATGCAGGATTTTAACAGTCCTCCATTACAGAGAAGGGGGGGGGGGGAAGAGGGGTAAGGGAGATAGAGAGGTAGGGGGCAAAGACATGTACCTCAAGCTGCCACGCTGCTCTCCATCTCCCTCAGGACACTTGCAAGCAACTACCAAAGAGAGCATGTAGATAATTCCATTTGTAAGCTACAACTACCAAAGAGAGGATGTAGATAATGGCGGCCTAGTTGAGTAGGGAAAAATGACCTCAAACTGCTCATCATAACAAGAGATGGTGGTTGGGCTGTATAGTAGCTGCTGCCAGAGGTAAGCTTACAGGTTATAGAGGATATGAGAGGTGAGAAGGAGCTCCCCTATTCATGCAAGCTTTTAACAGTCCTCCATTGTGGAGAAGGGGGGGGGGGAAGAGGGGGAAGGGAGATAGAGAGGGGGGGGGGCACAGACGTGTACCTCAAGCTGCCACACTGCTCTCCATCTCCCTCAGGACACTTGCATATCCTCATTTAAATGCTCCATCATGAAAGATGGCTCTCCACTAACATAAAGTGGTAATGTAATGAGGCAAGCCATAATCCATGCTTGAAGTATAATGGTAGACCAATATCCTCTCTATATATTAAATCTTGCCATACAAAGTATGTTAGTGCACTAAAGCCTTTTAGTGACCATCACCTTCAATGTGTGCTCTCTATAGTATGTGGACATTCTCCACAGTTCACTCATGACGGTGTGCTCCAGGGCTCCAAGGTCTCCAATGGCCAAGAGCTCTCCAAGGTCTCTAAGGCCTCCAAGCTCACAGTATAGGGAAGGGGAGGCCAAGAGCTGGGGTGCTAGGAAGAAGAGGAGAAGCATGCATTCCAAGATAGAAGAAGGGGGGGAAGCTATGGGCATGTGGCGACTCTCTCATTCAAATCAGCATTAAACATGGTGGTTCAAGGTCCTCCATCAAGTCCATTACTTACCCCACTATGGAGTAAATGACACAACATCTATGTGCTAATCGACAAAGCACTTAGGAGGATACACATTTTACATTTATAAATTCTCAAAGTAAACAGAAAGGGCCAAATTGTTTCGTAAAGTGAAGGCCATCCACTCTAGGAGGGTAAGGTGGCATCCATATCCCCTCAGTGGTGTCATTATGTCCTATCAGCTATAAGCATACCAAAGGTTTATAAAGGTCCTCGAGGGGATGTCATGTGGACCCATCATGCATACTTGGGGTCACGAGGGTCCCCAAGGGGAGGTGTGTGTGTGTTTTTAGAGTAAAAAGTCCCATCAATAATTGAGCCATACAATTCATTCCATCAATTGGATAAAAAGTTTTCTTTAAAGGGAAACATATAGCAAAAAAATGTTTAAGACATCTAAGTTGAAAAATGCAATAACCAAAGTTTGCAAAAAATTCCACCAAAATTAATAATTTTCAATAATATTGAGTTTGACAAACATGATATTGAAAAAAGATGTCAAATCCTCAATTAGTCCACGTTCCGAGGTCAGGGTCCACTTACCTACCACCATCCAAACAAACTAGATGCTAGAACATCATAATTATGATTGGGTAGATAGGTAATGCATTTTCCTCAGCTTGTTATCACTTTACCTAGGAATATAGAAAACCATATGGATTCTTAGATTTTATATATATATATAAATTTTAAGTCACAAGAGGACTAAGGAGCGAATGAGTGCATGGGTTGAGAAGGGATTAGTGAAGGTATGGGAGGATTAGTGTGCTTGGTGCATGGGTTGATTAAAAAGATAGTGTAAAGGAGAGATTTTACAAGGGGTTACTTAAAAAGAATAACTCATTGTTGGGGAAGTATACATGTGTGTGTGTGTGTGTGTGTGTGAAAAGAAATAAGTGTTTCTATGAGATACATCTACTAATAAAAATATGTGTGTGTGTGTGTGTGTGTGTGTGTGTGTGTGTGCGTGTGTGTGTGTGTGTGTCCCACCCCCAACCAAGAGGGTAAGATCACATGGTGGGTAGTAAGCCCACCATGTGGAACTTACTGCTCACCTACTTATAATAAGTGAATAAAAGAGAATTTGTATGATAAGTGTCAAAATAAAAAAATGATTCCAATAATAAATGTGTAAACACTTCTGCAAATTAGATATAAAGGTTAGTAAGAACTAAGGAGGATTTCCAAAAGACTAGGGATTTTCCATGCTAAATAATTATCCAATGGATGTGAATTAATTGTATGACACTAGCCCAAGCTGGGAAATCAAAGTGTGTATTTAGATTAAAAAGTCCCATAAATAATTGAGCCATACAATTAATTCCATCAATTGGATAAAAAGTTTTTTTTAAAGGAAAATATATAAGAAAAAAATATTTAAGCATCTAATTTGAAATTTTCAAGAACCAAAGTTTGCAAAAAATTCCACCAAAATTAAGAATTTTCAATAATATTGAGTTTGACAAATGTGATATTTTTAAAAAGATGTCAAATCCTCAAGCAGTCCACATTCCGAGGTCAAGGTCCACTTACTTGCCACCATCCAAACAAACTAGATGTTAGAACATCATAATTACGATTGGGTAGACAGCTAATGCTTGTTTTCCCTAGCTTGTTACCTAGGAATATAGACAACCATATGGATTCTTAGATTTTATATATATATATAAAGTTTAAGTCACAAGTGGACTAAGGAGCAAATGAGTGCATGGGTTGAGAAGGGATTAGTGAAGGTATGGGAGGATTAGTGTGCTTGGTGCGTGGGTTGAACTAAAAGAGTGTAAAGGAGAGATTTCATGGGGGGTTACTTAAAATAATAATTCTTACTTGGGGAAGTATACATGTGTGTGTGTGTGTGTGTGTGTGTGTAAAGAATTAAGTGTTTCTGTAAGATACATTTACTAATTAAAATTTTTGTGTGTGTGTGTGTGTCCTATCAACTATACTACTGAATCAATTCTCAATGTATGAATAAACCAAATACAACCATATATCATTGCCCATAACACCACATAAGTGAGACTAATCCATTATCACATCATCCTTTCTGACAAAGTGTTAACATGGAGTCAATTAACATACTCACATTCAAGTCAATAAATCTCAAACTACTCATGACTAGTCTCCAATAGAAAGTCCAATCCTATTACTGAGTAGTTGGAGATAATCTGTAGTAGAGTACTCCTCGCAGTTGCCAACACCATATCTTCATGCCTTAGACTTTTCAATGCAAACCTGATGGAGAGGTATGATGACTCACCTGGCACCATCACAACCAAATGAGAGCTAAAACAATTCATTCATGTTGTGGTAGCTAGGCTTCACTACTGGCACCTAGTTGTTATCCATGTCACTCTATCTAGATTAGCATAATCAAATCCTGGCATTTTAATATTCAAAAGTAGTCAAACATTGGCATTTAGACAGTCAATGAAATGCTTATAAAATGTTAGAAGGGAATATATCAGTTACTCAAAGGCCCCATTATCCTTTGAGTAGCTCTCAGCTAATCAGGATGTTGAAATGTAAGGCCTGTAAACAATAACCATTAGGCATGTTAAATTGCTCAATGAGCACAAGAAATCCCAACTGTAGAACAAACCTGAGCTATAGTAATCTGGACTAGTAAAATAATTGTATCTACCTCTAGTCCACTTTGGGGACATAAGGCCATGGTAAAATATGGGAATTCTTTATTTATGGGCACTCCAACAAAAAAAATAAAGAAAATTTCAAAGACCACTTTAATTATAGAGTCATGTAAAAAAATTGGAACATAGCCACAAGATCTCCTTAGTATACACCAATACAATGAAATTCCAATGGTTTTCTTTTGACTCAAAATTAAAGAATGCATATGAAGTATATACATGGCCATATGAAAACTTGTATTTATCTTTATGTACCAAATGTATATCCAAGGAATCTAATTAACATTTGACCAGCAATTCTCTTGCTCAATAAGAAAAGACAAATTTCAAAGTAGTGTACTATACTTTTCCATCTTCTTTATCCAGCCATTGCCCCAAGGAGTCCAAATAAATATAGTATGTGGATAATATCATGGTCAAACTAAGGACTGCTTAGTACTTACCCCCCAAGATCTGTTAAGTCATGAGAGGCAATTAATAAAAATTTTCTTATATAAAAGAATCACAAGGTTTCATAGAGCATTGTAAGACGGTGGACTCAAGAGGTCCTAAAACTTCTATGTTGCTCATCATTTGCACTCCGGTGGAGTTTATAAATAGCTCTGTTTCCAAAAACGTTTTTCAGTTCGTGTGTTGGACCCAGTGATTGAGACCACGGTTTCCAAAACCGTCTATCCCATTGCATTTTGGACGCCCAAAAACCCCTACCTATCAGTTCTTACACGATTTGGTGGAGGATTTTCAGAGTTATAGATCTCTGTATATTCGATTTCGTCTCTCTGTTATGCATTTTTCATTCTAATGTTTTGAAACCTTAGATTTATGCCACATGGCAGTGGATAAGTGTTGACTCCCATTTCTCACTCATCGGTTGGGATTTTGGAGTTTCGACAAAAGAGAGATATTTGCAGATTTTCTTGCTGAGTCCGATTATGCAATGGTGCCCATGTTTTGAGGCATCTCAGGTTTTATTTTCAGTAGCGGCGGTCATTACCATGGGACTATGATTTCTTAAGCATACCTTATGCAGATCACTCTGGTTGCAGTTTGAGCAGTGTGCACTCATTTGTGGTGTGCATTGGGTTGCAATGGATGATTTATAGGCCATTTGGATGCATTGCGGTCCTTATTGGATGCGTTGATAGGCCCAAATTGCCTTGTGGGATGCTATTTTTATGGACGCTTTGCACATGGATGCTATTTTATGCTGAGGGACAGCTTTGACACATTGTAGGTGATGCACTGATAGTGCTATGCTCTCTTGGATGAGATATTATTAATGCATATGCCAGTGGACGGTGTTTATGCTTGAGTCATTTGGCACTTATTGGCATTTTGGATCACCATTGCAGTTGGCATTTTCTTTTGGGATAGATTTGCTCATATGGATGCATTGTATATGCACATGAGTCAGAGGCTTTGAGACATGAGTTTTGGTCATATTTCACTCTATTGTGGCATACACTCTATTGTGCACCTAGTATTTGGTGTGATTCTCTCTTTAGGCTCTAGCGTTTGGGATTTTTGCTTCATTTGCATCATGGCATCCTCTTCCATGTCTGAAAAGGAGTTTTTTAGCATTAAAAGTTTTGATGGGACAAACTTTTCTTTGCGGAAAGAACAAATAAGGGATGTGCTTATCCAAAAGAAGCAGATTAAACCCTTGGCAGGGATTGAAGCTAAGCCTGCAAATATGTCTGAGGATGATTGGAATGAGTTGGATGCATTAGCAAAATCTACTATTAGACTTCATCTTGCAGAGTCATTTTATTTCACAGTAGTAAATGAGCAAACTACGGAAGGTTCATGGAAGAGACTGTGTGCCACTTATGAAAAGGAAACTACCTCTAATAAAGTCTACCTCATGAAGAGGTTGTTTGAGTTGCAGATGAAGGAAGGGGTCTCCATTGCTTCTCACTTGAATGAATTCAATATTATTTTCAGCCAGCTTCAGGATCAGAAGACTAATTTTGATGTGGAGACTAAGGCAATATATCTTTTATGTTCATTGCCATCCTCATGGGATACCTTCCACAGCTGTCAATAACTTTGCACCTGGTGGAGTACTAAAATTTGATGATGTTGTGGGTAGCTTGTTGGCCGAGGAGATTAGACGGAAGTCTATGGATGGCAACAAGCAGGATGCAACCTTAAATGTGCAAAGGGGCAGATCACAGTTCAGGGGGAAGTCCCAAGAAAGAGGGAAGTCTCGTAGCAAATCCAGGGCATGGAACATTGAGTGTTACCACTGTGGCAAGAAGGAAAGGATTGCTACAAGCTGAAAAGAGAGCAAAAGGATAAGAAAAAGAATGCAAATTGGGGTGCAAATCAAAAGGAAGAGAGTCCAAGGGAGGACAAAGGAAAAGTGAAGATCAAGGAGATCAATGCAGTTACACATGATAGTGACAATGACGTTCTCTTCATGTCTAGTTTATCTGCAGAGTTGCTTACCACTTCAGATGATGCATATTCCTAGGATTGGATTTTGGATTCTGGTGCTTCATTCCATGTTACTCCCCATAGGGAATGGTTCTCCACTTATGACAGTGAAAAGACAGGTTGTGTGCATCTTGGAAATGACTATGCATATGACATAGTGGGAGTAGGTGACATAAAGTTTTCTTTTGCAAATGGGTCTACATTTATTTTGAAACATGTGAGACGTGTGCCTAAATTGACCAAGAGTCTTATTTCAGTGGGTCATCTAGATGATGTTGGTTTTCACACCACTTTTGGCTTTCAGAGTTGGAAAATTCAGAAGGGCTCTATGCTTTTGGCCAGGGGTGCCAAGTGTGGGACTTTGTATCCCTTACATGTATCAGGGTATTTGATCATGTTGTTGCAATAACTGAGCAGCCAAGCACTTCTTTGTGGCATTGCAGGTTGGGGCACATGAGCCAGAATGGAATGAAACTCTTATGCCATTTGGGTTATGTACTGCATTTGAGTTTCTCTGATTTTGAATTTTGTGAGCACTGTTTCTATGGGAAGTAGACTAAATCAGCCCATAAAAGAAGGGGAAAGAAAGAGTTTGAAAAGCTTGATTTGGTGCATTCAGACGTATGTGGTCCCATGCCTACACGGTCATTAGGTGGGGCTAAATACTATGTGACATTCATTGATGATGCAACTAGGAAAGTGTGGGCTTATGCTATAGCTCGGAAGAGTGATGTGTTCCAAGTATTTCAGAAATGGCTGGCCTTGGTTGAGAATCAGTCAGGTAGAACGCTTAAATGCCTACGGACTGGCAATGGTGGAGAGTATCTCTCTCATGACTTTCAGCATTTCTGTGATACATGTGGGATTAAGAGGGAGCTCACATCCCCTCGTACTCCAGAGCAAAATCCACTTGCAGAAAAGATGAACCATACCATTCAAGAAAGGTTGCAATGCATGCTTTCCAATGCAAGTCTTTCTGGTGGTTTTTGGGCTGAGGCAATGAAGACTACAATGCATGTGATCAATAGATCACCTAGTAAGAGTTTGGATGGTGGTATTCCTGAAGAGGCATGAAGTGGCAAGAAGCCCTCTTACTCTGATTTGCTTATATTTGGGTGTGAGGCATATGCACATGTGCCAAAAGAGCTTCAAAAGAAGCTAGATCCTAAGTCTAGGAAATGCATCTTTCTGGGTTATGGTGAAAGTGGAGAGATGGGCTATCATCTCTGGGATCCAGAAGCAAAGAAGATCATACGCAGCCATGATGTAGTCTTCAATGAGAAGAAGATGCATAAGGCACCCATGAGGGATGTGGAAATGAGGAGAATCACTTTCCAGGATGTGAATCCACTGGCATATGTTGATAGACAGCAAGTTGTCCATGCACCAAATGTGCAAGAAATGGTACCACCAAGTACTCCCACAAGTATACAATCAAGGGTAGATGATGGATCATCTATTGGTGGAAATGATGAGCCAAATGTGGCTGATATGCAAGTGGGACAGCAAGCTGAAATGCCCTTGAGAAGATCATCTAGAGTATCTAGACTACCTGATAGGTTTGATCCAGGGGTAGACTATGTGATGCTTATTGATTGTGGGGAGCCTTCTTGCTACAGAGAGGCTATGATGCACGAGGATCAACGCAAGTGGGAGTATGCTATGCAATCAGAGATGAGTTCACTTATGAAGAATAAGACTTGGGACTTGGTTTCTTTGCCACATGGAAAGAAAGCATTGCCATGTAAATGGGTCCACAAAATGAAGGTCACAGGTGATGATGTGCCTAGGTACGAGGCCCGTTTGGTCACTAAAGAGTTCAAGCAAGAGAAGGGTGTGGACTTTGATGAGATATTCTCTCCAGTTGTGAAGATGACCACACTTAGATGCAGGCTTGGACTAGTGGCATCAGAGGATATGGAGCTTATGTAGATGGATGTCAAGACAGCTTTCTTGCATGGGGATTTGCATGAGGAAATTTACATGGTGCAGTCGGAAGGCTTTGAAGAAAAGGGCAAAGAGCATTTAGTTTGCAAGCTGAAGAAGAGTCTCTATGGTCTTAAGCAAGCACCTAGGGAATGGTATAAGAAGTTTGATGCTTTTATTCAGTCCCACAGTTTTAGAAGGAGTGAAATTGATCATTGCCTCTACACTAAAAGGGCTAAGGATAATAGCCTGATAATCTTGGCACTATATGTGGATGATATGCTATTGGCTAGCAAATATACTTATGAGCTAGATGCATTAAAGGCCAAGTTGCATGAGGCCTTTGATATGAAGGATTTGGGACTTGTAGGCCATATTCTTGGTATTCGCATCATGCGTGATCGGAGTAGGAAACTCCTTTGGCTTTCACAAAAAGAGTATGTTACAAAAGTATTGTAGCGTTTCAATATGGAGGGGGGGAAGGCAATGAGTACTCCATTGCCTCCATATGTGAAACTGAGTCATACAGATAGTCCCAAATGTTGGGGTAAAGGGTAGTGTGCCCACCCACTTGTACAGTGCCCATGTATACTCATATATATATGATAGAGGAATAAGCTAGAGTAGCTTTTGCTCCACCACTTTTGGTGTCTCCTATCCCTTTGTGTGTGCTCTCCTCTCCCACAACTAGTATCAGAGCCCATGGCGTTTGATCTACGAGGAGCTCGATGAGAGGAGAACGGGCACTGCTTCGAGAGATCTACCGGGAGCTTTGGAGAGCTTGATTCTCTCATTCATGGAGAGATTTTGGGTAGACATCATCTAAATCTGTTTGCTCTACAATGCAGCTGCAAGAATCACTTTGGGTTATCTTCCAGCGCTCCAGTGCTCTAGCAACCTAGCGTTCGAAGGAGACCGCTGTCCGTTGGTCTTGACGTTGTCTCGTGGGAGCCTATCGTTGGCTGTTGATGCATCCTTTACAGCAAGTGGCTGGCCGTTGTGTGCTTGTTGGAGGCGTTGGTTATCATGGGCAGCTAGTAGATAGGCGTCAAGAGCAATTGTTGCTGCTATTCTGTGAGCCAGGAGTCGGTTGGTGAGCAACTTCTTTGGCGTAAGAGACCATGAAGGAGCGCTGGAGAGTTGCATATGCAACTTGTGGTGGAGTTCGCACAGTCCTCCGATTGCGATTCTGTCGACACCAGGCTTCCTAAAAATTTGCAATTGTGCTACCTATAACCTCACATTGAGGTTTCCTCCCTGCAGATTTGGGTCTTATTTTGGCGCCATAGCCATTCTTGGCACTTGCAGGTTCCAGTCTTGGCATAGTTCTTTGCCATTGTCTCTAGCTCATCTGGGAGCTGTTGGGGAGCCTCTGGATTGCATGTTTGATGCAGTTGTATGCCTCGGAGATAGCCGGTGTTGCATTTGAGGTCTTGGAGCTGAGCATTGGCTGATTTTGGTCTCTTTGCGGGACATTTTGCAGAAGTACGCCTTGTGGACATTGTGTGGGATATGTGCTTGTGCACTATGCAGCTTCTTTTGGTTGCAGTTGAGCTTTGTTAGCTCGTGTTTTCCCGTGCATTTGGGTCCTTGTACGGACATACTCTGGTGCATCTTAGTCCTTGGTGAACATTCCGTTACATTTAGTCAGTGGGTTGCATATCTTTTTTGCGGATACATCACTTTGGCAGTGGCAGTGACACATGCTTTGACAGTGGTACATGCCTGGTTGAGATGCATTGACAGTTTGTTGGATGCATGGTTATTTGCCTATGTTGGATACATACGGTGGTATGGTGATGTATAGAGATCCTATCAAATGAGCATTGTTTGGAGCTGTTTTCAGGGCTGATTTGATACCGTATTCGGGGCTGATTATATGGCATTGTGTTTGCCATTGGTCAGGACATTACAATTGCTGCTGTTGTTGTTTTTATGACAAAACAGTCATTTTCAGGATTGAATAGGGCCATGATGGCCAAGGTTCGTCTCCATCGAAATAGACCTATGGGATGTGTTTGAATAAGAGCCAGGGTTTGAAGAGTGGTATGTCTCAGTTAGGCCTGGAGATGATCCACTTTGGCTAATCGTATTCGCCTCGCCTCGACTGATGTGTATAATAGTAAAGATCGAAGCCAAGTGATGGCTTGCATCATCTAGTTGGTTCACTTTGCTTCAATCTTCTTATATATCATATCTATTTATGTACATATGTTTTAGTAGAGCCGAGTTTATTTGGATGATGGCCCACTTTTGTCGATCGATTCCTCCTGATAAAATTCTTCCCAACCAGATGTGTGATTGGCAAAGCTGATCTAGATCATCTTGGTTATGTGATGCTATTATATGTTTTCTATTCTTACCTCCACTAGCTGATAGATTGACACTCGATAGTGACTTGAATAAATTCTCTCTATAATAGTAGAAGATTGCATAGTGATTGCTATAGTAGTGGATTATGTTGCGAGATCACAAATTACTTGATGTAATATACCATTACCTTGAAAAGTTAGTAGTTTATTTCTAAGGATCAGAAGTTATCCAAAAATGTAAATGATGTTACATGTTACATGTTGCTTTTGAGTGAAACTTAGTTTACACCAGCATTGCAATTTTGCATGTGTATTTTGGATGTTCTTTATTTTGAAGTTTGAGCACTTACAAAACAATTGTTGCATGCACTAGATCACTACACTATCTACACACCCATCTCCGATGGCAACGAAAAAGCAGTTGAAGACTGAGATTCATATGCTTGCTCGTAAGACAACGATCGAGCACTTGATAGTATTGAGTGATGAAGAAATTTAAGCCCATGCAAGCTCAAATTTTCTACATGATCAAATGATATCCCAAATACTTGACCTTATTTGCACGAGTTGGCCTGGTCATGGTTGAATGACACGGTTGGAGGTTCAAGTGACAATTGATCAATTTATCCCTCAAGTGTTTGGAGATCCAGTAGGACAATGGGAATTATACGGGAAGGTGATCAATGTAGCCTTGCCTGTCAATGGAGAGGTAAAGCTTGCACTCTGGATGATTGAATGGAAGGCATTGTAGATATCTAAATTTAGAAAAACCAAAAGGAGAAAGGGTTCGTCAGAAAGGAAACAACTAGTACCCTAGTCCATATGACCAAGATGGCTAGTGGGCCAGAAGCAAATGCCGAAAGCTGAAGGGAGAGTGAAGATAGAACTATGTACTGCATTTGCGAACATGTGCTCCCACAGAGTACGCTTTCCATTGCAAGTGTTGACCTTGCATGAACCGGTGGGCAAGGGAGGAGAAGAAAAGGTATTCAAGATACAAATTGCTGGTAAGAGGAGTAATAGAGATGATGCCCATGCTCATCTGGCACTAAAGAATGAGCTAGCGATGACAGTTGTCCATAGAGCTACCTATCAAGTATTGGGGTACTCACGCATCCAAGAGCTATTGGTTGTCACTTCCTTTTTTAATGGTGGAAGTGTGCACGATATGCTGATGTGTCTCCCACATTTGCCATCCCATGCCTAGGTCCCTAGGTAGATCACCACATCTATAACCATCCAATTATGTCGGGAGGGGGCAATCTGACTCCAATGCCCATGCACTCTTGGGATATGCTCGTGTAGTTGTACTGGCATATAATTCTAGCGCTAACCATGGAAATGAGCAAAAATTGGGTCTTGTGGATGTCGACTTTCAGTCTAGTGTAAGCTTCTCCCCCAATCAATAATCTCAACTCGGATAGACATGTCTTAACCCATCGTGCATATGTCCCACATTGCTGTCTTTTCCCACATCTCGCTCTTTCTCAAGTGAGCATCTATCTGCACTATGATCTTTCACGACATCATGATTTGTATGCGAAAGTCGGTATTTCACACATGCTAGTGCAATAGCTAGCATTGCTTGCACGCATGTGGCGACTTGCGGGTCTTTCTCTCTCACCTTCTACTTTTCAATCTTAACCATTAGACACAATTATTTAAAGGATCTAAATGCATTTGTTCATGCTACAAGCAATCTAAAATATCTAGACTCAAATAAGTACGCAAGGAACTAGCAATTGATCGAGTAAGGACATCCACAGTCTAAATCATTGTCAAATTCCATTAGAATAGTTCCACATAGTAAATGTTCACTCATTTACATCTTCAGCTTGTACACGGGTGGTTCAACTTTCATTCAACATTTTGTCCCTCACATCTTTATTAATTTATCTTCATTTCCAATCAAATGTTTTCTTATTTTCATAGACGATCCTATAAAGATTTGGTTGCAAAAGTTGCACTTCCACTTTTGACGCCCTAACATTGTAACAAAATCCTATGGTTTTGCAATAATTTGGCCTCTTCCTTGAGTCTCATTTGGTGGTTGACGTTGGCCTACCCTAACGTCTCTGTCGGCCATGGTTGTTGTACATGTAAAAGAGAGAAACCATCTCAATTATAAACTTGTTTTCAACAACTTAAGACAATGTCACTAGCATGTCACTGAAAACAAATGTACGTTTGCTAGACCTCAAGAGAGAGCAATTATACAATCATCTTGCCCCCTCCCAACATAAATGGATGGTTACAGACATGGTAATCTTCCTGTAGAAATAGGTGTGGGATGGCAAGTTGCCTTGTCCCATGTCCAGCTCTTTCTCAAGTAAGCATCTATCTGCACTATGATCATTTTCATCATCATGCTCTGTATCTAATGTAAGTTTAGACATACATTTCATACCTATATAAGATCAACTAGTTGTTCTGAGATAAGATAGTATTTAGCTTTGCACATGATAAATGTGAAGTATACAATGCCACAAATTTCTTCTTACGAACAAACTAGTATAGTTTGTAATGATGTCTAACGTGTAATTTGCGGGTTGATACAAGCTGGCAATTGCAAGCTACACAATCGATTAGACTTTCAATAGGTTTTTATCAGCTGGCGAATGCAAGCCATAACCTGCAAAAGCCAAGTATTTTCATCTTCCTATTGCCTAAAAGGTACATATAAACTATAATATATCATTTTTAATTTCACATCCATGTGTGAGTAGTTACTGATCGGCATATGCGGATCACCCACTAGCACATGATTCAACGGTATTTTGTATCCATATGTGAGTAGTTACAAGTCGGCAAAAGCAGACTCCCCACTGGCACATAGATACTTACAATCAATCTCATATATATTATTTACTAGTTTTTTGTAACCTAAAGGCTATATAGCTAGTAACATATTAAAAATGTGAGATTTCACTAAATTTTAAAAGCTAATGTCTAAGAAAAAAAACTTTTTTCCTTTTCTTTTTGTGAAAATAACTATATTTAAATGAAAACATTCTTTAAAACATAATCAACTTAGAGCTATGCATTTATCCATTTTGCATCCTAGTCTGGGTAGATATTAGCTGGCCTAGGCGAGCTCACCACCGACAATGGACACTTTTTCAAAGGATATAAAAACTCAAAAATTAGTTTGGAAGATTTCTTTATCCCTTTTTCCTTGTTCTTCTTTGTTTTTTTTGAGACTCCAAGCTAGATTTTTGGGAATGTGAATAGTATGAGGTCGATGCAAAGTATATAGAAGAAATTGCACCATGTGGTATGTTCATAATACTACTCGATATGTACCACAAACCTATGCAATACATCACTGAGACCATGCGGTGTATACATCCCCTGCATAGTATAGGTGAACACTGGGCAGTACAACAGCCCTGGTACCGCACGGCATATGGGTTTACTCATGGTAACTAGCTGTAGCCAGCCCCACTTAAAAAATGTAGCAGGGCCGATTTAAATCGCTTCTGGGGGGGTCAAAAGACGTTTAAAAATTTTATTCGGTGAATTAAAATGCCCATTTTAATTCCCCCACAAATCCTTGCATCTCTCTCCTCCATCTTGCACACCCTAATAAAAATGGCATCCTTAATGCTTCTCATTACTCTCTTGCGCTTGCCCTTACTTAGCTCTTCCCCTACTTTTTGCTTAGTGCCGATGGTTGAGGCCATGGCTACCACAGCATCAGTGAGGCCAAATTTGTACTAGCCTACACTACTGATATAGTGCAGTGCCACAAAAATAATTGGTTAACCGTGCCATGCCAAGAACCATATATTCAAAGAAAGGGATGTAATCTTGCTGTCTAGTCTGGTTGTTTTGGTCTAGAAACGAGCCCCACCGAGGCCCCACCCTAATAATCTGAAGTCCTGGTTGTCTTGTATATAGGCTTGAATTACGTGATCATCAAAAAATCCATAATGTATTTCACATTACCCGGTCTCTAGCTGAAGTTTTGGTGGCCTAGACCTTATTGGCTCATGCATCTTACTATGATGGCATGTTTTTACTTCACAAGCATAAAGGCAAAGTTTTGAAACCGCCTTAGGCCTTATTTTGACCTAAGGAATCAGAAGATGAGATGGTAGTATTGGCTACATGTGTGGATGTAACTTGGCAAAATGCTAGCTCATAGAGTGATCGGATGTGCTCCAAACTTAACTATAGTTTGTGGGCTGTAGTATCCCAAAAAAGGGCATCATGACCCAACATGCACACAGGTGCCTCCATGCCATTGCATGTCTCTTCTTCCTTGATGTCACTCATTCCCTTTGTCACTTGCAACTCTACTCATCACGATTCTTCCATTCTTGCTCTTTGTACTCTCTTGGACTCTTCCTCAGATCCTTCTATCTCCCACCATGGTGGTGTACACTAAGCTATCATCCTTCAATGCCATAGCCCATGGTGTAGATGAATGGCTGATGACAACATGCCTTAGAGGTGTAGTGAGGCTGATGTGGAGCATAATCCTGATTCATCATGAGTCCAATATCATTACAACATAGCTCCAATAAGGAAATATAATTTGTGTTGCCTTCGGGGAGTACATGCTCAAATCGAAGTTGGTTGCCTCAATACTTCATCTCCCTGTAGTTAGCAAAGTTCATTGCTCTAGTGCCAAGCCTAGGGATATGGAGATTTTGTTTAGTAAGAAAGCCTCCCAGGAGTACCTCCTCAGCAACCATGCTAGCCCTACTCTCATCCCTTGCTTCAAATTCTTTCTTGAAATGATTTGGTTGCAAGTAAGAACTGCTAACATATCAGCGGCTATTGTAACAAGGTGGTTCATGCAAGTAGAGGAAGGGAAGCCCATGGTGGGCACGGCTATTCCTGGAGCACTTTCTCAATGAGGTGAAATGCAATATAGGGCAGGCCAATTCTCAGAGCCATGTTGGCTAACTTTACTCCATCTTGTTCCCCTTCTTAGAACCACCAATAGGTAGACCTTCAGGCCAACCCAATAGAGATGTCCAAGTGCAAAGCACTGCTTGAAGTGCATGTTAGAGAAGAAGACTGGGTGCACCAAGAAGAAGACCATGATTTTTAAGATAGAAGACACCAACCTTATTGAGACCCTTGGCTCTGAGGCCCTTGTAGATGACAACTTTGAGTCGATCACCTCATTCCCCTTGCCCATTGATCTTGAAATGATGATTTTCTCAAGGCACCTCCCTCATATTCCTCAACGAGCTCGACTATCCTAGCATCCCTTTCCCTGATTTTGACAGCCTTGGCTCCCCCATCCCAACTAGCCATTCCTCTATCTTTTCCTCAAGCACCTCTAATCATACCACCTACTTCTATGTCTATTCCACCTCCCCTAATGAGACTGCATGACTATGAAGATGACCACATGGGTGATCCCCAGGCTCAATGATCCCATCAAGGTGATATTTAAGAGGAAGGCCTAGTAAGGCCACATCATCGATATGTATGCCACCACTGCAAGCAAAGCACTTAAGTCTTGACATGAACCAATAGGGCAATCAAAGCTTGCCATCACATTGTGTCCCACCTAGTTGGACATTCCAATTGAGTTCCCACGCCTGCCCCCTCTTGGTAATATTGAGGTGGCTCATTGTTTGTTGTGCCCAGTACCTCACAAAGTACCTAGCCATTGACCAGATAGAGCGCCTTTGCCAGAAGCTAGCACAAGCCAATAGCAAGCTATATGCGATGTTAGGAGTTCTGCACTAGGGTCTTCTAGCTATCATAGGAGGTGTACAGTCTGAAACACAAGCATTAGTAGGAGCATGTCGGCATGCTGGAGAGCCTCTGCAAGCAACATGTAACAAAATAGATTGAGTTATATTCTAGGATAGGTAGCTCCGCACCACCGAGAACCCCACTGAAGTGGCAATCCCCATGGATGCCAACACATTGATAGAGCTTTGCAAGCTTGCATTAGAGACATTAGGGAAATTCGGGGCTCATTTTGGGGCCCTCAAGAGATCCACTTAAGAATATTCTCTCAAAAAAGGGGGGACATGGGAATATTTTTGCAAATTAGCTCGAAAATTGTTAGACTAGGTGTTGGGATACGTATGATCAAGGGCTTGCTCTATGGTGCATGTGTGCATCTAGGGGAGTCACATGTGTGTTTGTGTGTGTTGTAAAGGCACATCAAGTGCTATGATGTTTCTAGTGTGTGACCTAAGTGATGATGTAAGCCAAAGGCCCCCACATGCAAGGTTCCTTTGATTTAGGCCAATCCCACTGATGTAGGGACTGATTCCCACTGATGTAGGGGCTGGTTGTCACTTATGTAGGGAAGGTGCTACCTTCTCCCCCTTTCTATAAGAGAGAGTCCTCTCTCTCACAATCCATAATAGAGAACTACCATTTTGTTTCATTGTGCTCTCACACCTCTTTCAAGATGCATCTATTCTATCCTACAGGATTCTACACTGGGAATATTTAGAACCTACTCTTTGAAAGGTTTCCAATGATATATACTACGATGGGCTTTGGACATGGGACGTGAATATACTTCCTCCCTCTAAGGTGGTTTTATAATAAGTATAGGAGGAACAGAGTAGAATGGCAGCAACGGTCTACATATTGTGCACAACCAACAATGACCTTTTGCTCGAGAAACAATAGCTCTAGTAGCAGAACCTCAACACTACTTGACAACAATTGATCTTCAACTGATAGATTGTTGACAATGCCTTCATCGGAACCTGGTGCCTTGCCTTGTTGGTGCCACATGCATAGATTCCAAAACCCTCCTCATATTTGGTGCTCTTCAAATTTTTGCAGATACACGCACCAATCGGGCTGCTCTACCTCAGCTCTACCATCGCTCCACCAACAACACTGAATCTTATAATCATTCCACTTGCACTACAGAGGGTACCTCCACCACTCAATCAATGACTTGCTACACTAGTAGCCCAATCAGCCAACAATGATGAGTTTGAGATCATTTGATGATATCCTGGCCTTTATACAGTGCATGCAAAAGTACAAGGACCTTGACAAAAAATAGTGCTCAATAACTAGTAGCAATAGGGAGTGGGAATAGTTAGAAGTCATGCATGTAACTAAATTCCAACACACATCCCAATTAGCCCAATTAAGATGCTTCTGACTCCATTTTGGCAGGTATAATAATCACTAAATTAGAGATATACCATCACTATTATAAGTGCCCATGTCCCTATTAAGCCAATTAAGCCCTCAGGGAGGTCAATCATAAATATGTAAGCATAGTAGGTGGGTTTGAAAAAAGGGATTTTTAAAGTCTTTAAATGGTACATTTACATATAGAAGGGTACCATTTAAAGGGAGTATTCACAGATTGAATAGAAATAATCTGTATTTACTCATTAAAAATCATAGATAATGGACCTTTAGATCAAGCCTTGAACATACATGAAATAAAAGATTTTCATCTAGTGAACCCCTCGAGCCATGCATGTTTCATTTGTGGCCATCATGCAAGCTTGCTAGTTGTAATTGAATGAAAGAATTGAATAACAATATCATTTCTTTCACTTTGGTATACAATAAGAGATGTACCATCTTTCACTTTGGATATATAACCTCTCTTTGCACATCTTGCATCATCATTTGTTTACTTCTTGCACTCCTACTTACTCCTTCAATCCTTGCACCTCACAAGCATTCTTTTTGTAAGTACATTCATCTCTCTCTCTCTCTCTCTCTCTCTCTCTCTCTCTCTCTCTCTCTCTCTCTCTCTCTCTCTCTCTCTCTCTCTCTCTCTCTCTCTCTCTCTCTCTCTCTCTCTCTCTCTCTCTCTCTCTCTCTCTCTCTCTCCCCCCTGATTTTTTTTTCATAAGATGCAAATGAAAATTAAATAGTTGGGAGGAAAAAAAAAGCCAAATTTGAGCATTGCATGTATGAGTAGTCATGTCCACAAGCATGTGTATGATGTGCTACTTGTACTACTTGCATCCCCTCTAAACCTAGCCTATAGAAATACTTCTTGTGTGGAGAAACTCTTGTGTTATTATGCCAAAAAAATATCACTGCATGGATGACTTCCTCACATCCTCTTTGTAGTAGTTGATCTAAGCTATGCACCCTTTTACATTGTAAGGCCATCCCTCAAGTTAGAGGGTGATCTCTTTCTTGGGGAGTTGGAAGAGTACACACTTAATGAATCCTTGGGTGCATGGTAAAGCTTCTGAGGAGACAAGCCTATTAATCCCCCAAATGACTTGATGTTAATGACTCAAAACCATAGCTCGTGTTCTTTTTTTATGGAACTTCTCAAATGGGTGCATCTTCTACCTCTAAGGCTAGTTGCTCAACAAGGAGGAAATTTTCCTACCATTGTCTCTCCCTCCACATTCTTTGCAAATGTGTCTTCCATTGCCATTCGGATATTGTATCTATTTCCATACCTCCTCCTTGTATGTTCATCGTTGACCAAGTGTATCAGCTTCCAAGAGAGACTAAGGATCATGGAGAGTCATGGGGCAAATGCCCCTAAGGAGCAAGAGAAACAAGTCTCAAAAGGAATAAGGGAGGGGAAGAAGCTAAGGTCACAGATGCAAGCAAATCAAATTCTAGATTTTTGAAGAATGTTCAGGTGGTGATAGGGTGAGAGGGTAGGACACAAGTGATGTGCACAAGAGACATAAATATACTAAAGATTTTGAATGCTAAATTTAACCCTGAAAAGTGTTATCCCCCCTCCCCCCTCCCCCTTTCGAGCTACCCACCCCAACACCCATTACACAAATTTCCATGCAGTGCAAAAGGAACTTCTAGGTTATTCAATTGTTTATTGACTTCTAGCTAGTGATTGAGTGGGAACTGGACATTTTAAAATACCATGTAGTTGTAAGAAAATAATACAACGTCTATACTCAACAGATAACAAGATCTCGTATGCAAGAGAGAAAAGCTGATATAGTATGGAGAATCAAAAATTTGATTACTGTAAAGGAGGCTGGATGCTAAGGAATCAGGGTTGCTATAGCAAGTGATGAATATGGGCTTCACGGGCTTGCTCTTACATAGCCACCAGTTGTAGTTGGTTAGACCTAATTGGGAGACCGACCCAGTCTGACCAAAATGTTCGACTGGAGGTCAGTCTCAAAATAGGCCACCGACCACACGTTAGAATCATGGCACAAAATAGAGCAACTAACCTATGGTTACCGTTTGGCCCAGAGCCATGCAGGATCATCTGGGGCTCCAAATGGGCCCCACAACCTAAGAGTGGGCTGCCCCGAGAAATGCTCCATCTACCCTCAGTTCCGTCAGTCATGGGATGCCTTCCTACACTTGCATGTAGCCTAGTTGGAAGTGTGCCAACTCTATCTGAAGCCGTCCAGCCATTAGGCCACACATGGCTCCCATCTGGTGTCCAAACCAGGACCTACCGGATAACCGAGCTACTCAAATGCCTTCTCCTCATATGGGGGGCTTACAAATAGAGTTAGCTAGTTCCCACATAATTACACGAGAGTGGAGCATTGATATCAACACCCCCCCTCAATGTCCACCTGCAAGTGAACTTACTTTTTTGGCCCAATGCCAAGTCGATGAAGATGCCTCTCCAGCAAGTCTCTTTTAAGAGCCTTCATGAAGATGTCTGCAGCATTCTCCGTAGTCAAACAGTACACCAAGTTGACCTCTCCATCCATGATGAGCTCGCATACAAAGTGATATTGAATCTCAATGTGTTTTGTGCACGCGTGGAACATAGGGTTTTTTGCAATTGCCATGCAACTTTGATTGTCACATGAGAACTGCATAGGCTTGTTCTGCATTGGACCCATGTCCCCTAAAATCCTCCTCAACCACACTGCCTCACAAGAAGCAAAACATGCTGATTTGTACTCAGCCTCGGTAGAAGAAAGAGCAACTGTGGGTTGCTTCTTACTGACCCATGACACAAGTCCAGATCCAAGTGAGAAATAGTAACTTGTCATTGATCTCCTACTGTCCACATCTCTTGCCCAATCTGAGTCACAGAATCTGATCAAGATGTTGCCCTTGGTATAGGTGATGCCATAATCAAGTGTGCCTTTGATTTATTTCAGCACTCGCATCCCTACCCTCCAATGGTTCTCCCAGGGCTTATTGGAAAACTTGCTTAGTACACCAGTCGCAAAACTGATATCCGGCCGTGCGTTGCACAAGTAAATCAAACTACCCACAAGCCTTCTGTACTTTGCTTCGTCCACCAGTGGTGATGAATCCTCATTTGAGAGCTTCACGTCAACCTCCATAGGGGTGCCAACTGTCTTGCACTCAGCCATGCCAAATGCCTTCAGTATCTCTCCAGCATACTTCAGCTGTGAGATGAAGATTTGTTTTGGCTCTTGCCAAACCTCAATCCCCAAACAAAAATGCATCAGTCCGAGGTCTATCATTTCAAACTCTCTTCCTAGCAACTGCTTTGTCTACAAGATCTTCTCTTCATGGTTCCCTGTTATGACAAGGTCGTCCACGTAAAGGACCACGATCATACAACTGCCTCCTTCTCTGTAGATATACAAATTTTCATCAAATGGGCTCCTCCTGAACCCATTTTGCAGAAAGTAGAAATCAATCCGTTGGTACCATGCTCGTGGGGCTTATTTCAGCCCATAAAGTGCCTTCTTCAGTTTACAGACTTTACCTTCTGAACTAGGGATCACAAAACCTGGTGGGGATCACATACCTCCTCCTTGAGATCTCCATTCAGAAAAATGGATTTTACATCCATCCGAAACACAGGCCAACTTTCCTATGCTGCTAAAGCCCAAACACTATGAATTGTGGTTAGTCGAGCTATGGGAGCAAAAGTATCCTGATAATCAAAACCATGTACCTATGCGAATCCTTTTGCCATGAGCTGAGCCTTGTACTTATCCAATGTGCCGTCGATTTGTACTTGGTCTTGTACACCCACTTGGTGCTGATTACCTTGCGTTTTGGTGGTCGATGCACAAGGTCCCAAGTGTTGTTCTTCATTATGAAGCCATACTCCGACTGTGTAGCCTCCATCCACCTATCATCACCCTGTGTCTCTTCAAGACACTTGGGTTCTTCAGTACAGATCACCTCTATCATCAAAGCGTAGTTGACCAAGTGTTCTTGCGCCCTTCTTTGCTCCTCTAATCTCTTGGACCGGCGGTGTTCGAATGGTTCCTCCTCAATGGCTGGAGGTTCTCTGCCATCCAAAAGTTTCTTTACCCACTTCGGGAATGGATGTTGCCATTGTGGTTCTATAGGCTCTTCTTCCTCTTCTTTATCTTGAACCCTCCCAAGCACCATTGGGGGAGTTCGGTTTGCTGTTGGTGGTTGTACTGGATGGATATCCTAGTCTTGGTTGTCTGGGAAGGAAGCATCCTCCTCCAATTGATGCGGCTGTTCTGAGAAGACCACATCGCGATTACTATTACCTTCTTGGTAACAGGGTTATAGAGACGATAACCCTTCGCCTCTTCATTGTAGCCCAAGAAAATACATTTTCGACTCTTCGGTTCCCATTTGGTCCTATTAACATCAGGGACATGCACAAAACAGTCACATCCAAAAACTCAGAAATGTGCAGCTGAAGGTTTCTTACCAAAAAAGGCCTGCAGTGGAGTCATCCCATTCACAGCCTTCGTGTAGCTACGATTTAGAATGTAAACTACCGTGTTACATGCTTCAGCCCAAAAAGTCTTTGGCAAATCTTTCCCTTTCATCATACTCCTGCCCATTTCGTAGATGACGCACATCTTGCGCTCTGCTACTCCATTCTACCGTGGTGTATGTGGCAGGGGTTTCTGCCTCTTGATCCCGTGACTTTTGCAGTAACATTCGAATTCACTTGATGTGAACTCACCACCTCTGTCTGATCTCAACTTCTTCACCTTCCTCCCCGTTTCTTTCTCGACCATTACACTTACTAAAAGCCTCATCTTTAGTCTTTAGGAAGTATATCCATATCCTTCTATTGTAGTCATTGATCAGCATCATGAAGTAGTAAGAACCACCCAAAGCTTCCGTCTCCATCTTTCCACAGAGGTCCGTGTGAACGAGCTCTATAGGAGCCTTTGCCCTATTGGCCTCTTTAGGAAAGGGTTGCCGATGATGCTTGTCCATCATGCAAGCTTCACATACATCGGGCAGATCTGTAATTTCTAGTAGGTCTGCAATCATTCCACTTTCATGCATCTCCTTTAAAGAACTAAGGTTTAGATGACCAAACCTCTCATGCCACAACTTAGTGTTGCTCACATCAGCTCGAGCACTAAAAGCTGAGAATTTGAAAATGTTGTTGTGCTGTGTACCTTTACCAATGACCTTCCCTTGAAGATCCAAAATCTGTGCACCATTCTTATTGAATTGAGCTTTGAGGTCCCAATCCATGATCGCAGAAACATACAAGTTCCTCTTGATATCTGGCACACAAAGAACATCAGACAATTGCTTTACAACTCCATCTGACTTGAGAGTAATCGTACCTTTTCCTTTTGCTGGACATTTTGCATCATTGCCAACTGCTACCAGGATGTCATTCCCTACCGGATGTAGAGAGGTATACCAATCCTTTCGACTGGTCATGTGGCGTGATGCACCACTGTCAATAATCCAAGGTTCATCCGTAGGTACATGAACTACCTTCATGCAAATCTCCTCCATTGCTACAATAGCTCTACTGGTATTGCCTGCGCACTATTGCTGGACTCTTTCTTTACTCCGTTCTTCTCATCTGCAATCTTCTTCCAGCACTCATTCTGCTTGTGCCCTGCCTTGTTGCAATAGAAGCACTTGATCTTTTTCTTTCTCTTTTTATTATCAGAAGAAGATGGGTTACCAGAGTCCTTACCCTTACCTTTATTTCATCTAGCCAAGAAAGCCGAATCTTCTCCAGTCCTCATCTTCTGACGCATCTCCTCCTCCAGAAGCATTGCACTAAAATCCTCAAAGTTGAGGGGTGGATTTATATTCTGCATATTCAGCGCCGTAACAAGACCATCGTACTTTGGTGGGAGAATCCATATGCACCTTCATGCTAGATTCTCGTTGGTGATGGTGATGCCAATCATAGTCATTTGATCGTGCAAATTCTTCACCCTGGTGATGAACTTCTCTGCCATTTCAAACTCAAACAATTTCTCGTTTGTGAGTTGAGTCTCTAGATTCTGAATCCACGTTTGATTTGTGGCCTCATACTGATTTTTCAAGACCGTCCATGCCTCCTTCGCTATGGTGACATGTTGATTTAACGCCATGATAGAATCACTTACACTGCAGACAATAGAACACAACACATCTACATTTTCTTCTTGTCCACGCAAGAATCTCATCCGTAGTTGGTACTATATGTTGTGCTGCATTGGTTGGATTCATCGATCTCAAAACCAGCTTCACCACCCCAATAGAAGTATCCCAAAGCTCGTATGCGCTTAGGATGGTCTTCATCTTGAACTTCCAGAGTGGATAGTAAGAGCCATCCGACTTTTCACTTTCGCTGAACGGTGGGATTCGCAGTCTTGCGGGCTAGGCCATCTCTCACAATCTGCTCGCAAACAAAAACACTACCAAATCTTTTTGCTAGAGCCCAAGCTCTAATACCATGTAAGAAAATAATACACCATCTGTGCTCAATAGATAATAGGATCTCATATGCAAGAGAGAAAAGTTGATAGTATGGAGAATCAAAAATTTGATTACTGTAAAACTGATACAATAGATGGTGCTACCTCCCACCCGTGTGCTCTTGTGTGAGAAGCTTTGATGGCATGCTGGAAACAGTAGAGGACGGAGGCTAGATGCTAAGGAATCAGGGTTGCTATAGCCAATGATGAATATGGGCTTAACGGGCTTGCTCTTATATAGCCACTAGTTGTAGTCGGTTAGACCCAATCGGGAGACCGACCTAGTCTGCCCAAAATGGTTGACTAGAGATCGGTAGGCCACTGACCACACGTTAGAACCGTGGCGCAAAATAGAGCAACTAACCTATGGTCTTTGTTTGGCTCTTTGTTTGGCTCAGAGCCATTTAGGATCATCTGGGGCTCCAAACGGTCCCTGCAACCTGAGAGTCGGCTGCCTCAGGGAATGCTCCATCTACCATCAGTGTGGTCAATCATGGGATGCCTTCCCGCACTTGCATGTGGCCTAGTTGACAGTGTGCGAACTCTATCTGAAGCCATCTAGCTATCAGGCCACAAATGGCCCTCATCTGGTGTCCAAACGAGGACCTACCAGATAACTGAGCTACTCAAATGCCTTCTCCTCATATGGGGGGCTTACAAGTAGAGTTAGCTGGTTTCCACATAGTTACACGAGAGTGGAGCATTGATATCTAACAATAGCCAGCAAAGTGCTCATTGAGTTCACACTACTCCATCCTCATCTCCCACTACCCTTTTCTCCTACTCCACCCTCGTGCTCCACTATGCTCATCTCTAGTCTGCCCTCGTCTCCTAGCTTGCTCTCCTCCCCACCACCCTTGTCTTCTACTCCACCGTACTGGTGCACCTCTTACTCCACCCTCGTTCCCAACCTTTGGATCTACCAAGTGCTATGTCTCACCTATAGCTTATTCCACTTTTGATCTCAACTATCACCAAAGTGGTGGCAATTCTCTCCCATGACTAGAGATTGGGTGAAATGCTACCAGACCTTTCATGGATGGGCAATTTCCCAATTCAATATCACAAACAGCATGTATGAGTCCAAAATCGATTTTATTTGTATTTTCTATATGGGACACATGCTTAGGTTTTCATGCCACATAAGTCATTTTGTGGGTATTTTTACGACATCAAGAACTTGATCGACATGATGATCCTAATTCTAATTAGAAGAAAAGTCGAGTAGCTCAACGGTTGAATAGAGCTTTTTTGTCAAGTGAAAGAAAGATTGAGTAGCTCAAGGAGTTGTTGTTGAGCTATCTTGTATCAAAAGCACACTTTTTTGTAGGAAGTTCTTTCTTGTATCAAAATCACTCTTTTTTGTAATATGGTCATGCTAATTAATATACAACATTGTTATGATTTGGGTCTTAAAAATGGCATTTGGGTAACACTTCAGATTTTTAATATTTCAGTATCTTTGTTGAATGCCATTGATTAAAGATCAGCTAAGTATTAATGCCAATGTAGAGTACCATAGCACTTATTTCAAAATAGTATTTGGAAAATCTTATGCTATGTAGTACTTATAATATTGATTAAGCTTTAGGATTATTTGGGCTGCAAAAAATCTTTTGCATGTAGGTTGATATATTTGGTTTTAATTGGTTGGTTACAACCATCGCAGTGTGGGTGTAGCTAGTTTTGATGATTGTGGTGGCTGTGGTTGATGGTTGTTAAGCGAGAGCCATAGTTGGTATATATGATGCATATGATATGTGAAGGGTATCAATACTAATGGTTGGTATATATGACACATAAGATATTGTTGTACCTTTGCACAAACAACCATTTAGGCACCTCGAAGGAGAGGAAAGTTTGAAAAAGTACAATTATATGTTATGATAAATACTGTTGTCATGTGATCCTTTGTATGAGTAAATGGAGTAGAATATGGTCAATGGTAAATGGCACCATTTCCCCTCCATTTCTAAATCAACAATGTAGAAAAAAGTTACCCTACTAAACTCACTTTTCATGCTAGATGACCTAGCACTTCTAAAAGAACTTGAAAATAATATGAGGAACTTCATAGCACTATGAAGGAAGCAATGTGATTTCATTCATTTTGAGACTTGATATAGTGCAAAAACACTTCATTTACAATAATTGATGGAGCTAGATATGCTAAACACTTGGAACAAAGTTAATAGCAGTGTTGTCCAAGGCATCAAAAAGTGTAGCAAGTTTGGCATGCTTTTACCAATCAAGATCTTTAAAGTATTTTAAGTCAAATGATGATAAATAATGGAATCAATTTGATAGGCCTAATATTGGATGCAAGATGGAATTCAAAATATCAAAATAATGCTAGTTAGTTTCATTAGATAAGATAAAATTAGTAGGGTAGTTGCGTAAAAGGCCATATTAGATTAGATTAGCAATTAGGATGTTGGAACTCTAATGTAGACTCTACTCATGCCCACAGACATGGATCCTTCTTGGTCTCTACTTCTAGTCACATGAACATCCATGCTATATCCTCAGGGGGGTCACTCGTCATATGTAACCCTATCACGTGAGTTCAACAGAAGGATATTTTTATTCCTAAAATTTACAAAAATAAATATACATAAGGGACTATTTAAAATAGTTTTGGAAAAAATTTATAGATTTGTATAGAAAGGGGGTACATTTTATTAATAAAAAAATTTACAGATAAGGGATTTTAAATATAGGCCTTGAACGCACGTGATATAGAGGGTTTATACATAGTGACCCCCCGAGGCTATATCATCTTTTCAAAAAAATAATTAAAAATAAAGAATAAAAGCTCTTTCTACTAGCACATACTCCATTAATTTTGGACTTGTGTGCTGCCCAAAATATAAAATAAAAGCTCCAAAAAATTAAATAATTTTTGAATCTAGACCATGAAAATCATAAAAATTCAAAATCATTTAAATACTTCCTATTTTTCAAGCATCACTACTTCAAATTGCAAATATTTCCTATTTTTCAAGCATCGCTATCCCAAATTGTAATGAATTTTAGCATAGAAAACTTTTGTTTTTTTTCAATGAGCATGTGACTTTTCTTGAATACTCAACAAAATATAAATCTCTAGCTAGACCCTTTTCTTGCAAACAAATAATGGTGCTAATATCACAACAAGACAAAGCAACTATAGATGTGCTTGATAGATGCACAAAATAGTGGGTGCATCTATAGGTGTAGCTAGAATAGTGAAAATATGGATGCATCTATAAGAGCGTCTATTTGCGCACCTATTTGCACGTCTATTCGTGCGTCTGTACTGTGAATTAGACACATATTTCGACGCCTTCATAAATGCAAAACAGAGAATGGTGCAGGCTGATAAATGTGCATCACTGTTTTCCAAACATTGCCCATGACTACCAAAGCACATAATTTTAATAAAAATATCAATGCTTTTTGGCAAACCCACATATATAAAAATTAAGTGAGGTGAGGAGAATGAGACAATATGTAAAATAGTTTTGCCAATATCAATGATGGGCTACGGTTTATGGGCTACGGTTCGTCGATCTCATCCTCAATGAGATCAACCCTTGCCAAACTATCTACTTCAAAATCTGAACCAATGTTGAGATCTACAAATACATTCAGCCCACTACTATGTGCTACTCATGTACTCATTGAAATCAGCATCACCAATGGTAGGCTCATCCTCACGGGTAATGGCCTCAATATCTGTATCTCCTATTTCATGATCATCCTCCTCTCTTGTATCACGGTCATTATCACCTCCATGGCCATGATCATCTTCCATATGCTCCATATTAGTAAATATACTATACATCACTTTGGAACGTGGTGTAATAGGTATGACATGCCGCCACCTAATATTATCCACCATTGGTTGATAGACAACCTAATTCAAACACAAATACAATCATCTGTCTAAGATAAGTCTCTTGATGGTTCGTCTTCTTTGGAAGTTGCTCTCCTTGGATTCGTCCGTTGTCGTATACACGCAAGGGATGTTTTTGGTACTAGTGTTGCTCTTTTTGTCCCTTTTAGCTTCTTTTAAAAAGGCGTCTATCAGAGCGCGTCTAACAACACTGTTAGACACGTCTATAGATGCGCTCTGACAATTTTCTTATTTTTTTTTGTGTTCTTCCCTTTCCCCTTCCCCTTCCTCTTTCCCTTTCCCCTTCCCCTTTCCCCTTTCCCCTTCCCCTTCCACTTTCCCTTCCTTCTCTTTCCCTTCTCCTTTGCATGCATGTTTAAGTTGAATTTTCAATGCCTTAAGCATTCATGAGGAAATAAGGGATTGCATGTATGATGGAAATAAGTGATTGCATAAGGGCACGTCCAAGAAAGAGGAAAATTGGATTGAAGCATGAGGGCGGGATAAAGAAAGAGGGCATGCACGATGGAGCATTCTTTTTCTCTTTTTTTTCTCCTCTTTGTTCCTCTCTTTTCCCTATCTTCTCCTCGATTTTCTCCTCTCTTTCCTTCTCTTTTTTCCTCTCTTTTTCTCTCTTATCTCCTCTCTTTTTCTCTCTTTTTTCTCCTCTCTTTTCTCCTCTCTTTTCATGTCTTTTCCTCTCTTATCTCCTCTCTTTTTCTCTCTTTTTTCTCATCTCTTTTCCTCTCCTTTCTCCTCTCTTTCCTTCTCTTTTTTCCTCTCTTTTTCTCTTTTGTCTCCTCTTTTTCTCTCTTTTTTCTCCTCTCTTTTCCTCTATTTTCCTCTCTTTTCTCCTCTCTTTCCTTCTCTCTTTTTCTCTCTTTATCCTCACATTTCCTTCTCTCTTTTATCCTCTCTTTTCGTCTCTTTTCCTCTCTTATCTCCTCTCTTTTTCTCTCTTTTTTCTCCTCTCTTTTCCTCTCTTTTTCTCTCTTTTTTCTCCTCTCTTTTCCTCTCTTCTCCTCTCTTCTCCTCTCTTTTCTCCTCTCTTTCGTTCTCTCTTTATCTCTCTGTTATCCTATCTTTTTCTCTTTTTTCTCCTCTTTTTTTACCTCTCTTTTGCTCTCTTTTCCTCTCTTTTCTCCTCTCTTTCCCCCTCTCTTTCCCTCTCTTTCCCCCTCTCTTTTCCTCTCTTTTCTCCTCTCTTTTCTTCTCTCTTTCTCCCCACATGAAGCTTCAATAGGCTAACATTGAGCAAGCAGATACAGGCTTCTGTCACTCTAATTCAAAGAATGCAGAAGTCTATAAATGCTTGCTCAATGTCAAGCTGTCACTCTATTTTTTCTTTTACATGATGGAAAGAGGGCATGCTCGATGGTAATCTTCTTCTTTTCTTTTCGTCAGTTCATCATGTGGCCAGGAAGCTCTTCAGCCTTGACTGATCTTTAAGATGCCATCTTTTAGGAGTTATATAACATTTTGGGGCACCCTCCCACTCCTGGGGAGTTATACACATACATGACGACCAGTACTCTAAACACTGCCTAGGAGTCAGCAGTATAAACTCCAAACCACCCCAATCCCACACCAGCTGAGATTACTCTAGTGGAGTCGAGATAGCCCATCAAGCGATAAAGCCACGTCTCTTCTACCCAATCATCAAAAGTCCTTTCTCCGTTGGAGTCCTTTCTCCCTGATCATTAGCACTCCCTTCTCCCCTACGGTGGTTTGGAGCCCCTTCTCCCCTGTGGTGGTCTAGAGCTGCTTCTCCCCTGCAATCAGGAGGCCCTTCTGTCTCGCAGAGCCGCCAGCATACTCCCGTGCAATCGAGAGTCGCTTCTCCAAATACGAGTGGCTAGTGTACTAGTTCGACACGACACGACAACAGGCATAGTAGCAGGTAGAGCGGTGGGGGATGCATGGCACAGTGCTTTGGGGGGGTTAATGGTTGGGGTGGGGATGATTCAGATGATGCAGACATGCCACAGGACAATGGTATGATCTTCTATGACATCACTCAAATAGGAGGCATCTTGTTGGATGCACAGGGAAAGGACATCATGGCCTTCATGTGCTCTATAATTGCTAACAACTACAAAGATTGCTTTATTCACTACAAAGAGCAGCCAAAAAAGTTAGCTGATGAGACCATCACTGCTGTTCGCTCTAGGTATCCCAATTCCCCAAATGTTCAGTTCATAGATAAATGGGCAAAGTCAAAGATTGTTATGATACTTGCCAATAAAAGATCTTTGCTTAAGAGGCAAGCACTAGCTGAGATTGCCAGGAGAGAGAGAGGTCAACCACCAAGGGGCTAGCCCCACACCACTCACAAGCGTGAGTGGAAGAAAGCAATGAAGGAAGCGAAGGAGGACCCTAGTCTGCAGCATGTGGAGGCATGAAGGATCCAAATGGAGCAATATGGAAATGGGCGTTTTGAAGCAGGGGGTGTTGAATCATGGGAGGCGCAATTTGTAAGTATCGATGTCAAATTATATTGTGTTTATGTGGTTTATTAGGAGGTTGTTTTTTTGTACTAACCCCTCTGCAAATTGTGTCATATTGCAGCTTGATATCTTAGGCAGGTACGCTACTCCTGTCGAGACAGCCCGCCACCACCACCATCATAGAGGAGATACATGGAGGCACTTCTATGATGACGGGTTGATTACTAAGGAATAGTATATCCGGGCTACTAGAGCACTCCCTTAGGTATGTAAAAGTAATTATATAATGTCAATATTGTAAATAAAGATTTGATATTTCATACATTGATACATGTTGTCCCTCATTTACAGGGCCCTAGGGCTGATCTGAAAGAAGAAGATAAGGAAGAAGGGAGCGAGGATGCGGAGAACTTACATTAGTCATAGAAGTAGTGCTAGCTACTCTTTTTTGTACTTGAAGCCATTGGCTTGGTTTCATGCCTCTCTTGTATATACACTCCTCTTATTTTTTGTACTTGAAGCCACAGGACGTGGCTTGGCTTCGTGCTATATGTACATACAAGCACTTTTTGGGCTATGAATTAATATATACTTTTATTTTTTTGGCTTTCAATTTCCTTGTGCAACGTTCTATCAATGAATGCCTTGTGAACTAAATGTTTTGGAGTTGTAATGTTTTATTCAGAATTGTAATCATCAGCTACAGACGTGCTTGGAATCATGCTAATTAAAATGCAGTTGGTTATAAGAATTGAATTGCACAATGTGGAAATGGGATTCTTGTAACCACATAGCATACACAACATACACAGGATTCTGTTCAACCACATAAAATTCTACTTTTATTGAAAAAAAGATTCTACAGAGCGTCTATAAGCATGTCTATGTATGCGCCTTTTTGTTTGTTTTAAAATTTCTACAGAGCATCTAAAAGTGCATCTTTAGGTGCATCTATGGGTGCGTCTGTCTGTTATATAGATGCACCTATAGATGCGAGACTATAGACACACAAATAGATGTGCAAATAGACGCACCTGTAAGTTTTTTAAAAAGTTAAGGAAACGCGTCTGTGTGAGTGTCTATGGGTGCTTTGTGTTGTTGTTATAAGCACATAATCACCCTATAAATGTTAAATTGCCTTGTTTATTTGCGAAGAGTTCTTTTCTCACAAAGACATGTTGGTGTCAACAAATTTCCAAAGACACAACAATATTTGTGTTTTGTATGTAAATTTAAATTTATACATATTTATGGGTTTATTGATTTACCTATAAGAGGACAAACGCCCAAAGGTCCTTGAAAATCTATATTTCTTGATTGATACCTCTTCAAGTGTACATGCCATGGACCTTGGAAGAGTTAATACAAGTGAGATTGTGGTTATAGTCCTAAAATTGATGTCATAGTTATAATCTAAAAGATGGTACTTATAGCTGTTTGTGCTACACCAAACAATTTGTAAGCATGTGATATCTCCTTCTTCGATTTTTCTACTTATTTAGAAGGGGACAAATACTTGAAGACCTTAGAATCTTGGAATACATTGGCACAATCTAAACACTAATTTTTCATGTCAAGAAAAGGTTTGATTTACAAAACATATTTTATTCACTAACAATTGTCTTAAGAAATCTTGACTCATCTATTCCTAACTAAATATATGGTGTTTAAAGATACCTTATAAAAATAAGAGTCATAACTTTAGTGATTTGTAATGGTATCATGAAGAATCAAGGTATGCTCAAAGTATTGAGGCATCTCATCAAAGTTACTATTATCATCTCCTTAACATTATCATCGTCCTCTCGAAGCTACATCCATGGGGGGTCCACTAGGATTTATCATATGGTACCACGTGAGTGTAAAGGAGGGTGGTTATATAAGGGAAGGAAGGTACATTTTATAAGGTAAGATTCCATAAATAGGGGGTAGATAAGGGGAATTTTCATATATTTATTGCACGCAGGTGACATCTCCTTATTACTACTAGTGAATCCCCCGTGCATCCATTTCATATAAGCCATGAGTTAGTGTCTCAAATGGAGCAGTAAGAGAGGAAGAGATGGCCAGGAGGAATGAGGCAATAGCAAGGGAGGGAAGGTAGGTGAGTAGAGGCATGGTGGGGAGGACAAAGTGATAGGTAGAGGACTATGACAAGAAGAGAAAAGGGTCCATACGTGGGGATGGCTAGGGGTTCCATGACCACAATCATTATTTTTTATGAATAACTGTGAGTCCACATCTGCTTCTTCCCAAATCTTTAATCCTACAACTATCCCCAAGTTCACTAGTTGCAACCATGCAAGTAGCCCCCTTAAGGTGGGAGAGAAAATGTAAGAAAGGGGTAGAGGGTCGAAGAAGAAGACAATTCAATGGATCGTATTCTAGGCCAAAATATCTTAGAAGTTGTGACAATGGCAAATTATGGGCTCATGTGAGCAAAACATTTTTAATGCATTTGATCTACTTAAATTCCCTAAAAAGGGCCAATAACATCTAAGCATCACTAACTTAATGATAAAGGAATTTAGGCAAGTTTGAGCCCTGATGGACCTTGTTCCATGTCTCATCTCCACAAATTTATTCATTTTTTAATTAAGAGAAAATGATGGAAGTCAGGTTTTTGTTTCGCGTTAGCGGCTACATGGCTCCATGACCATAGGACTATTAAATATTGCATAGAAATATTAAATGAATGCAACGAGATTTGTACCTATGAAGTGATGCAGCTATGAGTCGTTGCCATTGAGCTATATGCATGTAACTCCAAATGAAAATCACAGCTTGCCCACCCATTATAGTTAAAATTTTTAACTTGGTGTCTTCACATATATGACAAGGGGTCTCCACTCTCTCATGTGATGTAGCTCCCCTATTCCTAGTTAATGGGCCCCTCCCTTGCCCCTCCTCTCAAGATTATTGCTCCATCCCTCTCTTTTTACCTCACTCCTCATACATGAAAGGACATCAATCATGCAAAGCGGAATCTCATCCCCCTCAAAGTTTTAAATGATTTGATTTAAATTGACGATCAGTAATTTAAATCAATTTAATTGAGTTTTTAAAATGAACATTGTTGGAAAAAACTTTCAACCACATATTTTTTCCCCTTAGTCATTGGTGGATTTGTTAATGCTTGTCAAGCATTACTACCATGTGATCAATATTACTTCGTTATGGCATACATAAAAAATTTGAGACATTAAGTGGGCATTTTTAATTATTTTAAATTGGTTACATCGATATAAATTGATGTAAAGTGCACTTTTTGAATTGGAAAGGTTTTTAAAAAAGGTGGCAAAATTATTATGACCTTGCTTTAATGAAAGGAGTAGTACTTGAGGTAGTACTAAGGAAAGGCCATTAAAGACCTACTGTCAACTTACCAACTAACACAAAATTACTTTTGAATAGGTCAACCTTGGCCAAAAACAAAGGAAAACAGACCATCGACTAACATTAGCCAAAAGGAGGATCATAGCCAAAAGAGCGTATTACTTTCCATAGACTCTTAGAGGGCCAAAAATCGGAGATCCCCTTTGTGTCTTTCTATATGGTGATTTTATTTATATAAAACACACACACACACACACACACACACACACGCACGCACGCACAAACACATACACACACACACACACACACGAGACCTTACTTCACACAACTCTCATTGGTCCGTATCGATGGTGGCAGACTGCCCTAGGACTAGTGGGCACATGGCTAGTGATCGTTCACACACCTCGGGCTCACACACATGTTCAAGCATCACATGGCCTTAAGGAGCTTCACGCATGGGAAGAAATAGGATGGGAATGGGAAAAGGTGGTCCCAAGTGGTCCCATGCATATTTCTATCCTATTCCCATCCCACCATGTGCTAACAAAAAAAGAACTAGGGATGGGTTTAGGAGGAAGAGGACACATGGCATCATTTCATGTGTTTAAGAGGTGGGGACCTTGTGGGGACAAGGACACATGTCATCCTTCCATGTTTTTGAATCCCTAAAAAGGGGGAATCCATTTTGGCTCCCAGGGTCTAGAGGCCGTGGTCCAGGATGGGAGAAAAAGTGGCTACTCCCATTCTAAATCCATCCTAGACCACTTGGTGTAGGATGGGAGTAATGATGACAAAAAGATTCCCATCCCAAACCCATGCTGGCCCCATCCATGTGCTAAGGCCCTGATTAGAGTCTCACAATGGAATAGAGGAGCGGTGAGAATAATATTGCTTTGGTGGCTACGTAAACGGCACGCAAGCTGCCAACGTCCGTGCAGGGGACCCTTTTCGCACGTGTCTTCACTCTCCTGCAATCTTATACAATTTTGCGTATAAGATTGCAATTTTGCGTACTCATCTCCATCTTCAGCTCATCGATAGCCTTAGCATCTCCACCTTTCATCCATGGCTGCCACTCCCCACGCCGTCCTCTTCCCTCACCCCGTCCAAGGCCATATCAACCCCATGCTCCACCTCGCTTGTCACCTCCTCTCCCATGGCTTCTTCATCACTTTCGTCCACACCACCCACAACCTTTCCCGCATCCTCCATGACACCCCTAGCTCCCAGCTCCACGACCTTACTTCCCTTCCCAACTTTCTCCTTGTAGACATCGCCGATGGCCTCCCCCCTCACCACGGTCGTATCAACCAGGACCTCATCGAGTTCATAACTGCCATCGACAAGCTTCAAGATGGACCCTTCGACCGCCTCATGGAGAAGATTATCGCCAATCCCGCACTGCCGCCCATCACTTGCATCATCGCTGACTCGTACCTTTCTTGGATCCAAGATGTGGCCAACAAGTTTAATGTCCCCAGAATATCGTTCTGGACCACTCCAGCACATGCAAACTTGACGTTTTTATATCAGTCCGTCCTTTTATCCGAACGGTTGATACCCTTCAAAGGTGCTGATGTTCCTAGAGTAGATTGTAAGCGATGTGCAGAAATCCATTTTGGTTTTGGACGCTAGTTAATTCTGACCCTGTGATCAATGATCTGTTCAGGCAAACGAGATGTTGATCCCAATCTTGTCATAACGTGCGTCCCTGGCATCCTACCCTTGCGCGTCTCTGATCTTAATGCCATATTTGAAGAGGACAATTTTGTCTTCCGGTTTGTACTGAACTCTTGCATGAAGCGCTCTTCGGAAGCCTTATGGAACCTCGGCAACAACCTTTATGAGCTTGAAGGTAAGGCCATAGACGTCTTCACGAAGGACGTAACCTCCTTCCTTCCGATCGGACCATTACTCCCTGCCGATTTTTGCAGCACCACCTCAAGTAGGCCATGGCCCAGCATGAGTTTATGGCAGGGAGACGACCGCTGTGAGGGATGGCTAAACAAACAGAAGCCAGCATCTGTTCTGTATATCTCCTTTGGCAGCGTAGCCCAATTATCTGAAAACCAGCTGCAAGAATTGGCAGCGGGCCTTGATGCTACTGAGCAACCCTTCCTTTGGGCTGCACGCCCCGGTTCGTCTCCTAGACCATTTGATAGATTAATTCATGATCGCTCTAGGAACCGAAGTTTGGTTACTCATTGGGCACCTCAGCTGCGTGTCCTCTCGAATCCATCCGTGGGTGCATTCCTAACACATTGTGGGTGGAACTCGATATTAGAAAGCATGGGTGCTGGCGTACCCCTTCTAGTATGGCCGGGACGTTTCGCAGAGCAAAAGATGAATGGGCGGTATGTCGTGGATGAGTGGAAGATAGGGATGGAGTTTGGGACAGACAGACAGGACGAGTTGGTCGAGAGGCAAGAGGTGGAGAGAGTCATAAGAGCGATGATGCAAGGTAAAAACATGGAAGCTGAAGCTATAAGGAAGAATGTAAAAGAAGTTGCCGAGAGGGTAAGGCAGGGCTTATCAGAAGGAGGCTCCTCTCACATGAATTTGCAGAGATTTGTGGATGACATCAAGAGGAAAGCAAACGAACGTGAAGCATAGCAATTCTCAATGCTAAATTTTATCATCTAACGAACGTGAAGCAGTATGATTTCCTCATTATCTCGTCTTCAAAGGGTGATGATCTACCATCCACATGCATGCTAACAAGCATCTCTCCATAAAATTGTAAGCCTTCCACTCAGTAATCACCCGAAAAGACCCTATTAGGAAAAGTGAAAATCTCACAAAGTTGGAACCCTCTCTTCAATGAGTTGATTCTAGGGAAATGTGCATTTTGATATGTGTTATTGTTCAATAGTTCAAGACTCATTCCAATAGAAAGTCTTCTCTTCATGTTTCCAATAAAATGAAGGAATTTGAGTATTGCTAATGTGTTGTGTAATGAACAAATTTAATTGTTGTGACTTTGGAACTTTTGCTATACTCCATCTGGCATACTATTGAATCCACTTGTTCTTCATCCTCCTTAGTGTATCTCCATGGCTCTTTGTTCCAATACTTCTCCAATTAATGCCTTTTCCATCCAGTTCTAAGCTGAATTGCTTATTACTCATAGAGTCACAATAATGGTTGCCTAGGTCTTCTAAAACCATACTCTTAGCGCCTTTTATTTTCAATCCATCAACAACAAAACTACCTTTCCCTTGGATCTTTGAACAAAAGTCATGATTATGTTTCTTTGTGCACCCTATGATGATACTTGATCTATTTCCTCCCCTCCTCCACCACCCCCCCGTGCATCCCCCCCCTCTCCCCCCCCTCTTCCCCCGAACTCCCACGCAACATTTATAATCAATAAATTTGCTAAAGCCTTGTACTTGTGCGAAATTATATTTATAGAATATTGTCTACATATTTTATACCATTGTTGCAAAAAATATTCATGTCTCCAATGAAGAATACCAATTCTCTTCTATGCCCTTCAACCTTATCTAAGTGAAGAGAATTACATTTTGGATTCAAATGATTAGTAAGACATTGACTCCAATATTCTTTTCCAACACCCTAGCAATGCCCTTTACAAAGTCAATCCCTATCTTCTTCATTTTTTTTTCAACCCCTATTTTATTTGGACAAGGGAAGGGTACATTATGGGTTGGACCTAGAGGACGAGAGCTGGAGGCGAATGTGCAGCAAGAGCAAGAGCAAGAAGAACCCTCTCTTATACCAAATGTGAGAAAGAATGAGAGCAAGAGTGAGAAAAGAGAGTCATATGAATGTAGGTCATTCAATAGTGGACTAAATGAAGTGTAGTACAAACACAAGAGGAGGGGTTTTGTCTAAGTGACAAAACCCTATCTAATCACTAACCGTAGTTAGGGATTAAACTATTTTTAAGGGGAAAAACCTCTAAGAGGGAAAAGTGTCCCTAACCCACTTATCACATTACATTGGTCACTTCCTAGAATATAATAATAATACTAACAAAATAAAGAGCTTGAAAGGCTTGATTTGGTGCATTCAGATGTATGTGGTCCCATGCCTACATGATCATTAGGTGGGGATGAATACTATGTGACATTCATTGATGATACAACTAGGATAGTATGGGCTTATGCTATAACTCGAAAGAGCAATGTGTTCTAGGTATTTCAAAAATAGCTAGCTTTGGGTAAAAATTAGTCAGGTAGAATGCTTAAATGCCTACAGACTGATAATGGTGGAGAGTAAATCTCTCATGACTTTTAGCATTTTTATAATGCACGTGGGATCAAGAGGGAGCTCATGTCTCCTTATACTCCAAATCAGAATCCACTTGCAAAATATATGAACCACACCATTTAGGAAAGGTTGCAATGTATGCTTTCCAATGCAAGCCTCTCTGGTGGTTTTTGGGCTGAGGCAATGAAGACAGTAGTGCATGTGATCAATCGATCACCTAGTAAGAGTTTGGATGGTGGTATTCATGAAGAGGATGGAGTGGCAAGAAGCCCTCTTACTCTCATTTGTGTATATTTGGCTGTGAGGCATATGCACATGTGCCAAAAGAGCTTTGGAAGAAGCTAGATCCTAAGTCTAGAAAATTCATCTGTCTAGGTTATGGTGAAAGTGGAGAGATAGGCTATCGTCTCTATGATGCAGAGGAAAAGAAAAGCATACAAAGCCATGATGTGGTCTTCAACGAGAAGAAGATGTATAAGACACCCATGAGGGATATAGAAATGAGGAGAATCACTTTCCAAAATGTGAATCCACCCGCATATGTTGATAGATAGCAAGCTGTCCATGCACTAAATGTGCAGGAAATGGTGCCACCAGGTACTCCCATAGGTACACAATCAAGGGAAGATGATGGATCATCTATTGGTGGCAATGATGAGCCAAATGTGACCGTTATGTAGGCAAGACAGGAAGCTTAAATGCCCTTGAGAAGAAAATCTAGAGTGTCTAGATTGCCTAAGAGATTTGTTCCAGGGGTAGGCTATGTGATGCTTACTACTTGCAGGGTGATGCACGAGGATCAGCTCTAGTGGGAGTATGCTATGCAATCAGAGATGAGCTCACTCATAAAGAATAAGACTTGGGACCTAGTTTCTTTGCCACATGGAAAGAAATCAGTTCCAATTCATAGGTTCAGATTACCATTCAATCAGAATCAGAATGTAGTAACAATGATTGTGCATGAGGGACCATCTAAGGTCACAGAGGACCCATTTTCACCCTATGCACCTCATTCCATATGTGAAAGAGCAAAATATGGAATGGGTCATTAGGATTTGCATGTCCATGTGTCCGATTGGGCTCAAAATTTGCACAGGTCCGAAACCAAATGTTTTCCATGTTCTTGCAAAGTTTGAGTCCCATCCGACACCGGATGTGGGCACGGAGAGGTCAAAGGGCCCATCTTCACCCTATACACCTCGTTCCATCAGGGAAGGACCAAAATAAGGAATGGGTCATTTGGATTTGCATGTCCATTTTGAGCCCGATACAACACATGGACATGCAAATCCGAATGATCCATTCCTTATTTTGCTCCTTCACAAATGCAACGAGGTGCATATGGTGAAAATAGGCCCGCTGACCTCATCGTGCCCACATCCAGTGTCCGAAGGGTCTCAAACTATGCAAGAGCATGGAAACCATTGGTTTTATAAGCTGTGCAAATTTTGAGCCCACTAGGACACATGGGCATGCAAATCCTAATGACCCATTCCTTACTTTGCTCCATCAGTGATGCAACAAGGTGCATAGGGTGAAAATGGGCCCTTTGACCTCACCGTGACCACATCCGATATCGGACAGGACTCAAACTTTCCAAGAGCATGAAAACCATTGGGTTTAGGACCTGTGCAATGTTTTACTCCATGACTACTAAGCAATCGCTAAGTCTTTGTTTGAGGTACTTCAAACTGCTTGTAGTGAATTGCTTATAACTTGTCATGCTCCAAGCAAATGGATTAAAATAGACGGAATTGTGGCAAAAATTCTTCATAAGTGAGTTATGTCAATTTAAATCAAATGCATCAAATTCCATCTATGGTTAGCATGATAAAATTGTATAAACATATTTCAACTCCTTTTTCATGAGTTTCTTGTAGCTAGTTTGAAGTCTTGTATGTTCTTGAATGGGAGTTCAAACCAAGTCATATAGTTTTTTTAGTAGAGACTATTTAGTTTTGAAATCTTTCTTGAATATATCTTAGTTGATTAGTAACTACAAAATTGTATAATTTGTTTCACAAAACTACGTTGCACTATGTGGGCTTAGAGCTTTGGATTTCAATGTACTACCATGTTTAAGAAGGCATCTTTTTTTGTTCATTATGATGACACATGTTTTAATGTGAACGTTTTAGAAGAAGCTACATTATAGGGCTTTGATTTTTAATATAATGTTCACTTTTACAAATCTCACATATTGCCATTCCATAGAGTGCTTAATTAGGAAATAGACTCCTCACAAAAGAAAGGAGAGTAGGCCAAGAAGTCAAACATGAAAAAGTATCTTATCATGCTATAAGTAGCAACTAGCATACATGTGCTACAACAATATAGCCTAGTATTTTTAACAATAATGTTTGCTTGTACAAATGCTCACATATCTCCATTCCATGCTCTAAGTGCAACTAGCATACACGTGCTACAACAATATAGCCATAACATATTATGAGAGGAGTCGAAAGATCGCAAAGAAGAACGGATTTCAAAAATTATTGTTTCAAATTTCAAAAACATATAATAGTTGTGTGCACTTAAAAAATGAAAATAAGATCAACTTTAGAGTCACTACAGTATATGGTGAAGGAAACTATAATTTGTCTACCATAACATATGTATATTTGCCTAGAGCTTGTTGTATTGCGTTTGATCAAGGCGAGGATCAAGATGGTGCACATGGATTGCAGCTGACTTAATGCACAAGCATTCAATCATCCTGATCACTCTCCTGCAAGCATGCCATATTTATTAGCATAAATACATGTATGTATATGCAAAAATTTGAAACCTTGTTCAATTGTTGGCCTTTATTTGCAACATGATTTTTTTCATTGGCCTTCCCTAGAATGTCTAAAGGGCTTTGAATCCCGTTGAAGGCTTCAAATTTTAGGGCTACTTCATGCTCTTGCTATTGCCTGCTCTCAAGGTCTACTCCTAGAATATCATGAAGTGATATGAAGCGTTGCCTCTTCCTTTTCCTCACCATCTCCATCGTCTTCCCGATTTCCCCAGTTCCGCTTGGAGTTTTCTCCATCCTTTTCCTTCCTACTCCTTTTTCGAATGCCTTTTTCGGATTGTGGACCTCTGCAAAGACTACCTCCTGTCGGAGTGGTACCATGGGCGGTGGATTGTTGAGCTCATATACCTTCTCAAACTGTCGAACATGAGCATCCGGGTCATTCGATGTTTTCCCCGCAAACTTTCCATACTTGACTTGGCCTACCATCGTGTCGCCTCCAACATTTGATGCTCCTCCTCCAAATGGTCCTCCTTGTTGGAGAAGCAGTCGAAACCACTGTTGGAGGCAAAGATGCACTCAAGACCCGGCGTCTGTCAAGGAAGACCCACACCCACAGTCATGGTGGTGAAACTGAATGAGAAAACATTGCAAAATGACGTCTCCATGCTCAAGATCACTCTTCCATCATCACAACCACATCGTTGGTGTCAAGGTATCAAGAGGTCATTGCAAGCATGTGCGCATGCATGCATACTAGGAAGATAGTAACTGCAAAAGGGAAGTAGCAAGCTAAGGGTGTCCACTTTTTGTTCACTCCCCAATCCTAAGGAGGTGGAAAAACAAGCTTTTTAGCACACAAAAATGCAAATCTCACCTACTTCCCTATGGATCTAGTCTTTGAAGTCTTCTGACACAACATCACACTTGCTATTGTGCACACAATCGTATAGTCTGATCGAAAATTCGATGCACACACAAAAAATTTCTTTGTGTCACACGACATGGTTCCAGGGTGGTCACACGTTTGTCACGAACAAAGAGTGTCATATAAAATTCTAAATTTCTCACTCATTTTAGATTAAATGTTATTGAAACTTTGTAAGTGGTCTCTTTGCATTATATGTAGAGCTTAACTTGATTTATTGGTAATTTTTTGAATGATTTATCTAATTATAAATAATTATTTATAATAAATAAAGTCATAAAATACATGCATTTTAGTAGCACACCACATTTTTTTAGTATTTTGAATAATTAAGCAAATCCAATTCAGTGGAAGGTTAGTAGGCACATAAGGGTGTGTGGTTGAATCATCAAATCCCAAATCCAACGGTTAGATTTAGGAAGATTGAAGTTTAATGTTTACTTTTACTCCTTAGAGGATCAACAAAGAATATTAAAAATAAATCTAGTAATTCTCAAACATAACCAAACATTTCAAAAATGTCAATATTTTTAGTCCTCTGCATGATGAATAAGAGGAAAAAATTTTGGTTAAATTTGAGTAAGGGAAACGTACGATATGGCCTCCAACAGTTAAATCTCCCTTTTGTGGGGGAAAAAGGGCCACCCAAGCCTAATACCAAGACAAGGTAGGCTTGGTATTAGGCTTGGTGAGGTAGGCTAGGAGCATCACCGATCCTAGTGGCAAGCCTTTGGAGTCTGCATGCTGCCCATGTGGAAGGCTGAGTCATCAAAACCATGCCACGTTGTTAGACCACGTGGTGCCATCTCATCAAGCAGATGTGACATCACTCCTTGCCATGTCACCTTACATTGCCACACGTGCTGCCACATGTGCCACCTCATCATTCCACATCATCAGCCATGTGATCACACAATGCCACCTTGGCATACCTCCTCAACCTTGCCACGTCACCAATCCCTCCACCTCAATTTGCCATGTCAATCTACCACCTCATGAATGCCATCTCATCATGCCACATCATGCCCAGTACCACATCATGACCATGCAAGAAGAGACTATATTACCACATCATGACCATGCATGGTGCCACATCAGCCAGATGTATACAGATGACGATGTGCGATGCATACAATACCTCGATCGAGGTACATATGCTGGGTGAGGCATACAATACCTCGTTCGAGGTATGTGACCGAGGACACCTAGGGATACCTCGATCGAGGTTCACACATACATGCGCAATGCACTAAATACCTCGATCGAGGTATAAGGTCTGATCGCGGCTCTGGGCATAGCAGACCTCTCCACCAAAACTAAGCCAATTAGTATCAATCTTAGCACCTCTCCACCAATAATAATGAAGAGCAATCTAGTGGATGAGTTGAGGCTCTCTATAAGACACCACGTTTTGGTTCATTTCACCCATTCTCAGCCATTCTTGCCTCCTCATCACTTTGTCACACCTTCCATCCTACTTTCATTGAGAATGGGTTCTCAAAGCCATAGAGCTAGTAGACGTGAAAGATGTAGGAACCCCCCCCCAAATCTCATTGACGAGGAGCGCAAGCGGAAGGCTCGTGAGCGCAAGAGAGCCTCTAGAGCTCAAGCTCGCGCTGCCACCACTGATCCACCTCCAGCTCTACCTCTACATCCCACCTCCACCCCCACCCCCACCTCCATTGTCCCCCCATGCTCATCCGCTCTCCTACCTCTAGCCTCCGCCCTTCCCCTAGCCACCTACATTTTGGCCTCCACCTCTACCTCTTCCCCCTCCACCCTCCCCCCTCCCCCTCCCCCCGCTCCGCTTGGTGCCTCCCTTCCCCCGTCCACCCTACCATCTCCCATTGATCCCCTTGCCCCACCTTGCAGCAGCAGTGTTGCTTCACGACGTGACTTGCCGAAGTCCACTATCCATCGTCGTACTAGCAAGATTGTGCAGTCTTTTTTTTGTGACTTGCCAGCTTCGCAGTCTTCTCTTCTTACGTCCCTGATTGATCACCCTGACTTGGTAGAGTGTAGGAGGCTTGTTGGTCTTGGTGCACGTAGAGATAGGGTTGTATCTAGCGAGGTCCTTAGCAGTGTTCGACGTTCCTATGCTTCTATTAAGCATTCTATTAAGCATAGGAACTCCAGTGATGCCTTGGCAGCACGTCGTGCTATTGTGGCTGCCATTAGTAGACCTCATATGATAGGCCATGTGCATACCACGTCTTCTTCAGATTGCACTGCACACATTGCGAGCAGGCATCATTAGGAGGCAGAGTCTAGAGGATAGTGAGACTGATGCTCTTTGGGCTTCGAGTGGTCGTGCACCTCGCAACGATCGATTGTTGGATGATTCCACTAGGTCCTTCATACAACAGTTTTGGGAGGAGCATTGCAGAGCATCCCCGGTGTTCAAGAAGGCATTGCGAAAGAGGGTGTCACGCGGTGTGTACATTGAGCATGGTGCATGTTTTTTGGAGTGTACCCAGACTGAGTTGTACACTCAGTTTGTAGAGGCGCACCCGGAGTTCAAGATTGGGTAGAGGTCATTTGAGCGATGCAGGCCATGGTTTGTGCGATGCTCTTAGGAGCGTGACACATGCTATTGTCGCTACCATGTGGATTTTGGATTGATGTATGACGTATTCTGTTCCCTTGATGGTCATAGGGGAGTGGTTCCTACTAGCCCTCGCGACTTCATTCATTCCATATTGTGTACACGAGATGGTGATGCTTTATTCCACTCCCTTGATTGTGTGGAAGGCACGTGTACTTTGTGTGGTGACTTTGCTAGAGTGCCACGAGTTGCACTAGATACTTGTGATGTGCAGATGGTTCGTTGGCAGCAGTATGAAAACTGTACCTTGACATTAGATGGTGGTGCACAGTCGAGGAGGTTGCACCTTGTGGGGAAGGAGACACCACGTGTTGTATTCATTGACTGTTTTCGAGGGAAGCTGTACTGCTACATACGCCACTCGCACACTGCGAAATGGGAGGATCATCAGTTTCGTGCATGTTTGAGGACATTTCCTATAGGGGTGGTTGTCTCAGTGGTGGACTTTGTGGAGAATTACACCTTTGCACCACAGCATGAGATCCAATCGGAGTATTATTTCTCTGAATAGGTGAGGTGTGATTGAGTATTGATTTTTTCCCCGCCTCATTATATTGAATTATTTCAATAGTCATATTTTTTTTTCAATGCCATATTGCAGGTTGCTATATTTGTGCACATTAGCTATCGTCATGCACACGCTCATGTGGATGGCATTGATAGCGCCATGGACTCACGCATCATTGTGCGAGAGTATCACTTCTACATTAGTGATGATCGATCGCATGATGCCCATTTTGTGCAGCATTGCTTCACTTTGCATGATAGTTTCTTGAGGGATCATGGTGTCACATGGCAGCGGCGCTGGATCTGGTCAGACGGTTGCGGTGGTCAGTTCAAATCCACTAGACAGTTTTATTGGTTTTGCAGATGGCACCGTGAGACAGGCATTCCGATCACATGGAGCTACTTCGAGACAGGGCACGGTAAGGGAGAGCATGATGGTGCAGGTGCTTGCGTGAAGCGTGCTTTGCGTTGATACCAGTTGCGTCACAGTGCCGATCACTTCAAGGATGCACATGATGTGGTGCGGTGGTGCAGCCAGCACTTATCCACCAGCACTTATCCACTAGTGCTATGTCCTCGTTTCAGTCGCGTGACGATAGGGTGGTGAGCCGGTATTTTTGGTGCGTGGACATTGGGAGTCTTGATCGGTCGAGGCCTTTTGATTGTCGTTCTGTGCCTGGCACTCTTGATTTCCATTCCATCAGGAGCGTAGGTGAGTCTCACCCCGCGATCTTTTCTCGACGGTTTGCATGTTTTTGCTCTGCATGCATTGATGATGATTGGGGAGGGTGCTCCATGATACCATGGGCCAATCCATGGGTACGGCGAGTGCTTTCTCCCTTCCAGCCTTGGGAGGAGATACATGATGATCAGGATGCGGGATTCAGTTCCTCTAGAGATTATGACCAACTTACAGATATTTTGCGTATTGGTGATATCTTCGTGGTTATTGCTTCGGAGGGCAATGAGGAGGGTGTGGATTATTACTTGTTGCGATGCTCTATGCTGAAGAGTGTGCTGAATGAGGATACAGTGGATGGGCATGGGATGCACTTCAATGCTCATAGCATGATCGTAGGTGGCCACTATTTTCAGCAGATACAGAGGCGTGGTCGCTATATTGAGTTCCAGGAGTACATGGCGGATCGGGAGGCATACATGTATTCTCATCTTGTTGTTGGGATCAAGATTACTTTGAGTCGTGTTCACACTCGCAAGGCGACGTCCACTCCACGATGGCGCCTTGCAGTGGCGGATCACGAGAGCATACTTGCAACTATTGGCATGAGAGCTGATCCTGAGGAGTAGCACATTACATATCATATTTTTTGGGATCATCAGTTGATCAGATTGATTTTTATTGGGTATCACTAGTTGATTACACTTTTTTGTATTCGATATGTATAGGCTCACTGTGTGACCATACCATTGTAATTTTCATGGACTCATATTTTGTATTTCACTATGATGGCTGTATACACGTTCATACACATCATTGTATTAGATTCTATTTTTAACATGATGTCCGATGCCTTCTCAATGGGATTTGTTGTGTTTGTAATACAAAAAATTGTTTATTAGTAGTAATGTTGTAATTTGTTTTGTGCATTAGGACATTTTAAAAACGTGACTAAGAAAATTCACGCACGTACTAACGAAATACGCGTGTGGACTTGCTTGTTGGGGATGAAACTTCGCACGACTCTTAGGCCACCCTAGACATACATCCACGCGAGATTTGGTCTGAATTGATTTGGTGTGTGCCACGTGGAAGGTACAATGCGTACATTTTTACAATCCCTACTAGCACTCGTGACTACGTATGAGCTATGGCGCATGTACTAACGAAATGCGCGTGTAGACTTATCTGTTGGGAATGAAACTTCGCACGACTCTTAGGCCACCCTAGACATACATCCACGCAAGATTTGGTCTCCAACTTATTTGGTATGCGCCACGTGGAAGGTATAATGCATACATTTTTACAATCCCTACTAGCACGACTACGTGTGAGAAATGGCGCACGTACTAACCAAATATGCATGTGGACTTATCTGTTGGAGATTAAACTTTGCACGGCTCTTAGGTTACCATAGACGTACATCCACGCAAGATTTGGTGCCCAACTGATTTGGTATGCGCCACGTGGAAGGTACAATGCGTACATTTTTACAATCCCTACTAGCACGACTACGTATGAGCTATGGCGCATGTACTAATGAAATACGCGTGTGGACTTATCTGTTGGAAATGAAACTTCGCACGACTCTTAGGCTACCGTAAACGTACATCCACGCAAGATTTGGTGCCCAACTGATTTGGTATGCGCCACATGGAAGGACAGTTGCATACATTTTTACAATCCCTACTGGCACTCGTGACTACGTATGAAAAATGGCGCACGTACTAATGAAATACGCACGTGGACTTATCTGTTGGGGACGAAACTTCACACGCCTCTTAGGCTACCCTAGACGTACATCCATGCAAGATTTGGTCTCCAACTGATTTCGTATGCGCCACGTGGAAGGACAAATGCATACATTTTTACAATTTCTACTAGCACGACTAAACCCTAAACCCCAAACCCTGGACCCTAAATCCTAAACCCTGTTGGGCACAAAACTTCACACGCCTCTTAGGCTACCCTAGACGTACATCCACGCAAGATTTGGTCTCCAACTGATTTGGTATGCGCCACGTGGAAGGACAAATGCATACATTTTTACAATTTCTACTAGCACGAATAAACCCTAAACCCTGGACCCTAAATCCTAAACCCTGTTGGGCACGAAACTTCACACGCCTCTTAGGCTACCCTAGACGTACATCCACGCAAGATTTGGTCTCCAACTGATTTTGTTTGCGCCACGTAGAAGCAATCCCTACTAGCACGACTAAACCCTAAACCCTAAACCCTAAACCCTGGACCCTAAATCCTAAAGCCTATTGGGGACGAAACTTCACACGCCTCTTAGGCTACCCTAGATGTACATCCACGCAAGATTTGGTCTCCAACTGATTTGGTTTGCACCACATAGAAGCAACCCCTACTAGCACGGCTAAACCCTAAACCCTAAACCCTAAACCCTGGACCCTAAATCCTAAACCCTGTTGGGGACGAAACTTCACACGCCTCTTAGGCTACCCTAGATGTACATCCACGCAAGATTTGGTCTCCAACTGATTTGGTTTGTGCCACGTAGAAGCAATCCCTACTAGCACGACTAAACCCTAAACCCTAAATCCTAAACCCTGTTGGGGACGAAACTTCACACGCCTCTTAGGCTACCCTAGACGTACATCCACGCAAGATTTGGTCTCCAACTGATTTGGTTTGCGCGACGTAGAAGCAATCCCTACTAGCATGACTACACGTTAGCGTACCACCAAAGTCAAAAGAAAATAGTAAAATTAAATTGTGGCCTAACATGTCACACCTTCCTTGTACTCCCATACATGAGTACAGTTTAAAAGGGAGAAGTGGGATTGTTAATATGTGTATATTTTTTTGGTGCATAGCCACAACAACCCTTTCTTTTTACATAAACCAAATACCAACACTTTTCCTTATACCAACCGCCAATCCTTTCTCTTGTACATAAACCACTAAATGCAAAAGAAAATAGTGAAATAAAATGGTGGGCTAGCATGCCACACCTTCCTTGTATTCCCGTATACATGCATTAATTGCCAATTGTGTTGATTTCTCTTCTTTATGTTCATTATCTTTTATACATGCATAATAATTAGATTGGTGCATTGGCAAATGTCATATTAAGGAAATTGAAATAGTCCTTAGAAACTATGAAGGCATATGCGATTGTGATTTAGAACGCACATGTGATTGTGGTTCGAATATGACAAATAATTAGGTCTTGTTTTCTTTGATCACCAATTAGCACAAGTATTGTTAACAATAAGAGACAAATTAAACACTGAGTCATAATAAATAACAGCAAAATCATGCAAAGGACAAGTCTAACTCCATTTTTAAAAAAAATCCCCAAAAAATTTATATTTTTTAAAAATTGTAGGGACAAAATATACGCTTCATGTCAATAATATTAAAAAACTAGAATTGTGAAAAAAGAATGCATAAAATATTACTTATATTTTATTGCAGAACCTAAAAATGTCTAGTATTACCATTTGCAAAAGGTATTCTCTCCTTTAATTTAAAAAACATGACAAATTGCAAAGGAGAAGAAATTGCTTCATTCAACTAAGAGAGTTACTAGAGCTTTTTCTTTGAAATACCAATCGTTTTCTATGCAAGTGCCCATATCAAATCCATATAAAAGAATTTCTACACCCTACAAACTAAGCATGTCCACACATTGGTGATTTCTTGAATTTTTTCCTTTTGTCATGTTGTTTAAGTATCCCTAGATCACACATTCTCTCAAGTTCATTGGTGTTGAAAGAATTTTTTATCAATTGATTTACACATAGGTAACAACATTGCCCTCGGAGTCATGGATAAGTTTTGTACCAATATATACATTTCTAGAATACTTTTTGTAAATAGCATAAATTGAAAGTTGGTAAAATTGATGTTACTTTAATATCTAATTTCATTTGATGAAACAATTTTACATTGGGCTATGGCATTGTCTAAAAAAAGTAATTTTCTTTTTATACAAATTAGTTTATCAAATGGTTGAATTTCAACATATTTTGATATTAAGATCGGAAGGCTAGATTTGGAAGCATGAATATGACAATAGTTGTCTTTTTGAAAAATTGATGAAAATTTGGATTTTGAAACACACTTTATTGACAAACATGAATAGAATAAAATTTTTGTTTAAAAAATGAAAAACTTTTATTAGCAAAATAAAATTTTCATCCAAAAAAAGATGAATTTTGATATGTTTAATGTTTAATGTTTGCAATTAATGTTTAATGTTTACAATTACTTCACATGGCATTCTTTTTTAAATACCTTATGTATTAAACAAACTATAAACTGAGATAAACTGAGATAAACAAAGTGTGAAGAACATCATGAAAGTACGAAAATGCTCATACATCATAAAAGTGGGAACAATATCATGAAAGTACCAAAATGAGTCTGTACATCATCATCATCATGCTGCAAAAGTGCATCCCTATACAAGAAACGTGTGAAGCCTAAACAATCAATCTGAATCTGAATCTGATAATCTACATATGATCCTCTAGTGGAACGCTGACGTGGCTCCTGTATGACTCGCTGCCCAACCGTCCGCTGTGTGCCCTCAGGCAATGCCGGCTCAGATGGGCCAGCCTCATCACCTGCATGAGATGGGCCAGCCTCATCCTAATGAAGAGGAGGGCATGCTGCACGCGCCACTGCTGCCATCTCTGCCTCCCTCGCCTCCTCTATGTACGCGCGTCTCAGCTCCCATAGCCGTGCATCTGCGAATACTCGTGCCTCAAATCCAGCGCGAGTAATCGTCTCTACATGTGAAAGACGCTGCGCCCTAGCTGCTGCTCCACCCACTGCTGCAATGATGTCTGCAGCTCTGCCTCTCACTCAATCCGGCGTGCCTCCTCCGCTCGTGCCTTGTCACCTGGCATGAAATCACCCTACGAAAAGCGTCGTGGAACGCATGATGCAACCACCGATGTATCCGCACCCTCCTGCATCAGCAATGCTCTCTGTGCCTCCTCCCTGTAGTGCTCTGTCAAGACTACATGGGCGAATGGATCAACAGCCTGACGATGACCAGGATATAGATCATCCATGCCCAGTCCTCTGTATGTCGCCACATCAATGTCGGCAAAGCATACAGGGCACACTGAACGTGCCACCATGTGGCGGGTCATGCAGTGGAGATGTGCGATGTGGCCGCACCCTAGTCCAAACCACCCTACAGTGTCAAAGTCCTCGTGGGAGAGGACACAAGTGGCAGTAGGAAGCCTCGCTACGACTGCTGCGTCTATGGGTGTCCTAGTCGGCACATCTACAGGGGGAGGAGCAGGGTATACGGCCACACTGGGGTCGATCCTATGGCGCGACGGATCACGACTAATATGCCTCAACTGCAAAATATAGTGCTCTGCGCGATGGTATGCTATGCATGTCCGAATCCTCTGCTCTTCCAAATCTGTCTGCAATAGTTGTATGCGAGACTCCATCTCCTGACGCAATAGATGTGCCTGCAATGCAAACATGTCGCGTACATGGTGAGAATTAACCAAAAAACTTCAGTTCAAAACACGCTATAAAAAAATAAACTAACATAATCAAAATAACTAACCTTGTCCCTAGACTCGGCCAACACAGCCTCCAACTCTGCAATCCGTCTGTCTCGAGCCTCCAACTCGTGCTGAGGCGCCGTAGATGTGGGAGGTGGTGTAGATGTGGGATGCTCCATCGATGATTGAGGTGGGGGAGATGGAATCGCAATAGATCTCGATAGGGCAGAGACCATGTGCTGCAAGGATGATGCCACTGAATGAACATCCCCCCTAATCTGTCCTCCCATCGCTCGCAATGCCGGTGCAGGGATGGTGTGCAACTCTGGTCCCTCGCGTCGACGCCGAACACCTACAATCTGACGCTCCTGACGCCCCATCCTACCACGTCCCGCTCCTGATCCTGGACGGGTACTGAGGTAGTCCACCCGATGACCAAGGACAAACTCAGTGTAAAGGTGCATGGCAAACGACCTGGCTATCTGGCGGTTGTGAGGCAATCGACCACCATTCGCAGCAAGATATCTCGGATAAATGTGTGCTGCTATGATGGGGTGTCTACATCGTAAAATATGCAAGGGGAGCCCTGATCGTGGTCGCTGGCCCTCGGTGTGACCATCCCAAAACATGTCATCCAAGGCCTCCCTGTGATGTGACTCCCGCTCAAACAACTGTCGAATGGCTCTCCAATCCAAGCCACCACTAGTGATCTCCGCCTCGGCCTGTGCCTGAAAGCTATCCACAACGTCCTCAACTGTGTCCAATCGACTCAGAGCCTCAATAACTGAATCCAGGCTCGCAACCAAGTGAGGGGGTGCCCTAGCATCCTGCAGTGCCCTCATCTCAGCTCTGAGCATCTCTATCTGCATATGAATAGTGGTGCTAGAACCTGTGCGCTGGCTGGCGCATGCACAAAAAAAACACATGGAAATTAATGTTCTATTTGGGTAATGAAAATAATATTCTATTCAATATGACTTATAATCTATTTACGTAATGAAAACTATTTGTACGTACTCCTTGATGAGGTAGATCCTATGCACCTACCGGTAGATGGGCCAAATGTGTGGCTCAATATTAATCAATATTATTAATAATTCTTAATTTTGATTAGAATTTTTTCACTCTAGTCGTTGCATTTTAAAACTTAGATGTCTCAAATATTTTCTCCTTATATGTTTTCCTTTTTTCACTTTTTATCCAATATGAAACTTTTCCACATGTGGTGTAAGGACCACATTGTCCACTAATGGCCCCTATACTAAGGACAGATAGTGGAGAGGTTTGGTTAATAAGACCTTCTTTGAATGCTTTACTGCCTTGGGTTTGCAATAGATATGGAGGAGATAGAAGGATACCTAATACATTACTTTGAACGATACACAAGCAAGGCGCATCTAGTATTTCTCAGACTACACATTAAAAAAGAGAGCGGGTTCACACTACAGACCTTTTAAAGCGAGAACTTTGAGAAAATAATTAAGCCTTTTCAATATTATCTATTTTGGTTGGGCAATCCACCTCAACTAGTGGCCATTCCTATAGATCATCACTTGGTTCAAGACATTTTGTATAAGACTCACTCGACTTCTAGTTGTAAAAATAGTTTTGGAATGAGATCATCCACATACGTAGCAACAACAAAGGGCACAAGATCCCTAGAAGAGGATTCAAAAACTTTGAAAATTAAATCCTTGGATGTCCCTATGCAATGGGAAGGGTTGCATACGATAACTAATGTTAATTTTGGTTGAGCTCAAGTAATAAGCGTCACCGTTGCCTATGGTTGGACTAGCAAGAAAGAGACCACCCTTGCTTACAATGAAACTAGCATATAATTCCTTGAGCATGTGGTTGACATTCCATGTGTGACATAGTTTCAACGAGGGAAAGGAGATATGTAGCATCCGCACTATTTTGGTTATGAGGTGGTTCACGTGATTATTGATACAAAGTCTTTTTGGGAAAACATCTTAGTCATTTGTAAAAGACAAGATAAATGTTGTTAACATTAGTCATAGGTTTCCCTACGGTGCAAAAAGGGATGTATGTGTGCCACATGGCGAGCTGCCATGTAGCAAGCAACATGGAATGGGATGCTTCAAATGTCAACTCTTGAAGGTTATGGAGTTCTCTCTCTCTTAAGTCTCTTATCTATGATCATTAAGGGATGATTAGGAGAGATTCAGTCATTTACAAGCTCTATTTGAACTTAGGTCTATAGTTGATCAAAACACTTGCATATATTAGCATGAATGTGGAATGAATATAGATCCACTAGAGTCCCATGTGCAATGAATGTTAGGTATTCTAGTTAAACTTTCAGTTTCTCTATGGCGTATTTCTTTCTTCTTATACATATAAGAGAAGTAGATGAATTATGGAACTAGACAACGAACATGATCAAAGTGCTAGATCTAAAGCATGCCATAGTGATAGCATAAGAATCTCAAACAGTTTATAGGCACAGACCGTAATATTCGAGTTCTTGAAGACCCATCCAAATATTCTCAATCTTGTAATATTCTTTTTTCAGTTATGCTAGAGTCTATGCATAACTTAGAAGAATTAGACATTTGCAAACTATTCCATGTCTTCTTAAGGTCTAAGCCACTATTTCATGTCTTCTTAAGGGATATTGAAGATTTGGACTAAGCCACTATCTAGGCATTTCCAAGCTATAGCCTTATCATGCATGCTTAGTCTAATCAATCTATTGACTAATAGGGGACATATGCCTTCAACATATTTCCTAGTAGAATCGATCCTTACTAATTGCCAAATAGTTAAAGGATGATTTATCATTAGTAATTTCCCAATATATTAGGGATGATTACCCAAGCTTAAACCTAGTTTCCTTCTAAAGAACTTGCTTGTCCCAAAGTGTCTAGTCAACTTCAAGCTTTGGTCACCAACCATGTCACTAGTCAATCTTTAATGTCCAACTCCAATAGTTGACTAGTAGGTTTATGTTTGTGTATTAATTTGATAAGTCGAGCGAGTCTTATACAAAATGTCTTATTAATTTGATAAGTCGAGCGAGTCTTGTGCCTCATTAAACGTTTTTTAAATTTAAAATTTTCACATTTTAAATTTTAAATGTCGTAATTCAAAAATTAAAAAAAAATTTACAAATGCATTTCAAATTTATAAATACTTTATAATTATTCCTATGAACGTTTTTTTATTTAATAAAAATAGCTCTATTTAAATTTAAAAAATCTCATTTTCACATTTTAAATAAAAAATGTCGTAATTTATAAATTTCAAAAAACAATAAAATGCATTATAAATTTAGAAATTTTTTATAATTTTCCTTATAAACTAAAATTTAATTAAATTCTACCAAAAAGAAAATGCTACATAAAAAAAACAGAAATATAGAACATCTTCACATTTTGAATAAAAAATGCCTCATTAAACGTTTTTTAAATTTAAAATTTTCACATTTTAAATTATAAATGTCCTAATTCAAAAATTTTAAAAAAAATTACAAATGCATTTCAAATTTATAAATATTTTATAATTAATAATATGAACGTTTTTTTATTTACTAAAAAAGCTCTATTTTGAAAATAAAATTTCATTTTCACATTTTAAATAAAAAATGTCGTAATTCATAAATTTCAAAAAAACATTATATTGCATTTCAAATTTAGAAATTTTTTATTATTTCTCTTTTAACCTAAAATTTAATTAAATTTTACCAAAAAGAAAATGCTACATAAAAAAAACAGAAATATTTAACATTTTCACATTTTTAATAAAAAATGCCTCATTAAACGTTTTTTAAATTTAAAATTTTCACATTTTAAATTATAAATGTCGTAATTTAAAAATTAAAAAAAAAATTTACAAATGCATTTCAAATTTATAAATATTTTATAATTATTAATATGAACTTTTTTTATTTACTAAAAAAAGCTCTATTTTAAAAAAAAATTAATTTTCACATTTTAAATAAAAAATCTCGTAATTCATAAATTTAAGAAAAACATTAAAATGCATTTTATAATTTTTCTTATAAACTAAAATTTTAAATTACGTTTTTTAAAATTAAAATTTTCACATTTTAAATTATAAATGTCGTAATTTAAAAATTAAAAAAAAATTACAAATACATTTCAAATTTATAAATATTTTATAATTAATAATATGAACGTTTTTTTATTTACTAAAAAAAGCTCTATTTAAAAAAATTTTAATTTTCACATTTTAAATAAAAAATCTCGTAATTCATAAATTTCAGAAAAACATTAAAATGCATTTTATAATTTTTCTTATAAACTAAAATTTAATCAAATTCTACATAAAAGAAAATGCTACATAAAAAAAAACCCTACCTGGACTCTCCCGCTCCTGCTCCATCCATCTCCGTCGATGTTCGTTCGTGGCTCTCCGTCGCTCGCGCTTTTCCGTCAAAGTCCGGCAAATCCGAAATCGGTGGATGAGGCAGAGCTCGATCGAGGTATGCGGAATGAGGGGGGTCGCTCTCCTTTTATAAGAAAAATTAGGGTTTAGCTACCTCGATCGAGGTATTCTTTACATGCCCATACATCTCGGCACATCTACCTCGATCGAGGTATTAGCATGCCACGATACCTCGATTGAGGTATTCTTCAGATGCCTATACATCTCGTTGGCATGCCACGATACCTCGATCGAGGTATTCTTGACATGCCCATACATCTCTATACATCTACCTCGATCGAGGTATTGCCATGCCACGATACCTCGATCGAGGTATTGTGACATGCCCATACATCTCGGTACATCCATGTCGATGGAGGTTTTGACATGCCACGATACCTCGATCGTGGTGTGTTGGCAGAAGCGGGATGCCAAGTCATGTGTCCAGCATACCTCGATCGAGGTATGTCATCCGCCCTGTTGGCTGCCCTGTCGGATGGCACATACCTCGATCGAGGTTTGCTGGACATGCCACCTGACCTCGATCGAGGTTGAGCTGGATTGCCACGATACCTCGAACGAGGTAGATGTGGCATGTATAGCTGGCTTGCCAACAAGCCTCGATCGAGGTAGAGGCTCAGTCCAGTGAAAAAGCTACGTACCTCGATCGAGGTATTGGCTAGGCTCGGTTGTGCTCGTGTGTGATTTTCATTGGAGCTTATACCTCGATCGAGGTATTGGAGACCGAAGCAAAACCTTTGTATTTTCACTCGAGCGGGTGTCACACTCACCCGAAAGTGGTCCGGAAGTGGACACCCTTAGCTTGCTACCTCCCAAAATTCATTGCCAAGACCACTAGGTGAGGTTCTTCACTAGGATTTCTGCACTCATTCAACATAAGTAGGGTGCTAGGGATCGGATCGCATCCGCTGGAGTTCATCTTGAAATCCATTGATGTGCCTCATTACCGCAGCAATCTCCTCTCGAATCTCTACCGAAGTGAGTGCAACTGCATGCAAACCTCCATGTGAAGTGCCTCCGCAATGACGGCAAGGAACAGACGACATGAGCATGACCAAAACACCTTGCCGGAATACAATCAATTGCCAAATCTTGAATCCCTTGCACGATGGTAAGAATGTGCATCATGATCTTGCTAATGTGTAGCATCATAACTATGCACAGACGCTACGGGAAACAAAGATAAAACATTACGCACAACCTCTACGAAAAAGAAATACAGAGAGTGCAAATAGAGAAATCACACTAGAAGGATCTCTGTATTTTGGAGCAAGAGCTCGCACAACGACTCTCTAAAGAACAACGTTGGAATGCTAGTAATAGCATGCATACAAGAACCATTTGATGGTTAGAGAAGTGACTGTTGAAGACTCAACTGCTTGGAGAATTGAACTGTGAATCCTTGTAGCTAACCTACCCTCGCATACCCCTCAGAGTCACTACTGCTAACCCACATGGTTATGCAATAAAAAACTAAAATAGCTCCAAGAACATGTGCAGTGGTTGTGAAATCATTGCACAAGGAGTATTACGACTTCTCTAGCAAATGAATAATTTGGAGTAACTATCATTTGTCTTTGTTAGCTGCAAATAACTGTACGTGTACATGCCGTGCATCTATTTCAACACCTCAAAATACATGGCAGACATTCTTCAACACCTCAAAAGACCCAAAAGTTTTCTAAACTACACGTGTCTTTCAGCCTGCTTGTTAAAAACCTTCCAAGACAAATACTTAAAAGGAATGACAATGTGAGATATTTAGTATCCACATACATACATGCTGAGTCTATAAATTGTCCTCTTGTAAGGCAAAGATGTGAAGGATGAGTGAGAAAAGGTGCAGTTGGAAACTAGTTATCGACAAACATCAGTTAAGGCTAGAGGAGGTAGGCATTGGCAACGAAATGCATTTTTGTTGTTTATGATTAACTGCAACCCCCAAAAAATATAACCTTTAGTAAATCCCAAACAACAACCACACTTGTTTTAGTAAATCCCAATCAATAAGTCCCAAACAAGGGAAAATGTAAATCCCAAACAATATACTTATCCCAAACAACCAGCTTGTTTAGTGATAATGACTATGCATGAGGAATGGGTCTACAAGATGAAGGTCACAAGTGATGATGTGACTAAGTACATGGCTCATATGGTTGCTAAAGGGTTCAAGCAAGAGAAGGGTGTGGACTTTGATGATATCTTCTCTTTGGTTGTAAAGATGACTACACTTAGATGTGTACTTGGACTTGTGGCAGCAGAGGATATGGAGCTTATGCAGATGGATGTCAAGACAAGTTTCTTGCATGGGCATTTGCATGAGGAAATTTACATGGTACAACTGGAAGGATTTGAAGAAAAGGGCAAAGAGAAATTGGCTTGCAAGTTGAAAAAGAGTCTCTAAGGCCTTAAGCAAGCGCCTAGAGAATGATATCACAAGTTTGATGCTTTCATTTGGTCCCAGGGTTTCAGAAGAAGTGAGATTGATCACTGCCTCTACACTAAAAGGGCTAAGGATAATAGCCTGATACTCTTGGCACTTTATGTGGATGATATGCTATTGGCTAGCAAGAACACTTATGAGCTTGATGAATTGAAGCTCAAGTTGCATGAGGCCTTTGACATCAAGGATTTGGGACCTGCAGGTCATATTCTTGGTATGCACATCACGTGTGACTGGCGTAGGAAACTCCTTTGGGTTTCACTGAGTCCATTGCCTCCATATGTGAAACTGAGTCAGAAAGATAGTCCCAAATCATATGAGGAGAGGGCCACGATGGACAAGGCTCCTTATGCTTCACTAGTGGGGAATCTTATGTATGCTATGATAGCTACTAGACTGGACATTGCATTTGCAGTAAGAGTTGTTAGCTTGTATATGGCTAATCCAGGAAAGAGGAATTGGGAGGCAATTAAGTGCATCATGAGGTACATGAAGGGTACCAAGGAGGTGTGTATTTGGTTTGGAAGAGGAGAGATGCATGTATTTGGGTACATAGATTCTGACTATGCAGGGCATGTGGATAGCAGGAGATCCACTTCTGGTTATGTGTTCACCTTTGTAGGTGGTGCAGTGTTGTGGATGTCTCACATGTAGAAGTGCATTACTTTGTCTACCACCACAGGGGCTGAGTATGTTGCAGCCACAAAGGGTTGCAAGGAGGCTATATCGCTTGATCATCTAGTGAGAGATTTGGGGATTCATACAGGTGTACCGACATTGCATAGTGATTCCATGAGTGCTATTCAACTAGCACAGAATCTAGTCTTTCATGCAAAGACCAAACACATTGAGGTCACGTACCATTTTATAAGGGAGGTACTTGAGGACAAGCACATAGAGCTTGTCAAGGTTCATACAGATGATAATCCTACACATATGCTAGACAAAGAGGCTACCTAGTTAGTAGTTTGAGTATTGTCATGTATTGATGAGCATTGGATAGTATGCTCATTGGTTATTGTCCCTTAAAGGCACATTGGCCTTTAAGTGGGAGGTTGGGGGTTAAAGGCCACTGTACCTTAACTCCGATTATGTACAATACTCAAACACATATATATGTGGATGACATAGACATTAGGAAAAAAGGGAGCTCATTTTGGGGCCTTTTAGAAGAGAGAGAAAATAGGCTCTCAACCAATTAGGAGTGGGCCAACGTAACGTTGAAAATTCAACAAAAGAAGATGAAAATAAGAAAAAGAAATAGTACTATATGTTCGTAGAAGCATGTCACATTAATGAGGTGATATGATTTGAATCTTTAAAAAATTTATTTTCTGTGCAGAATTTGATGATTCTGACACCACAGACGCGATCAGAACGGCCCAAAACCCCAAGAACAGCACTGGAAACGCTGGAATCGGACATCCGGAGGCCCGAAAACGGCCAAAAAAGGCCGAAAAGTGGGATTTGCAGCAAAATGCGATCTGGCACCTTTTGAAATTCTGGAATCGGACATCCGGAGGGCCGGAAACGGCCAAAAAAGGCCGAAAAGTGGGATTTGCAGCAAAATGCGATCTGGCACCTTTTGAAATTTCAAAAGGTGCCAGATCGCATTTTGCTGCAAATCCCACTTTTCGGCCTTTTTTGGCCGTTTCCGGGCCTCCGGATGTCCGATTCCAGCGTTTCCAATGCCATTTTTAGGGTTTTGGACTGTTCCGGACGCGTCTGCGATGTCAGAATCACCAAATTCTGCACAAAAAAGTGTTGCTCTTATATGAACATTGAATGTAAAGCATGTGAAAGAATATATTTATTCCTTTTCATACTGACATTTCTCACGCAAGTATCCATATTTTCTTGCTTTTGTAGAGAGAGAAAAGAGAAAATAGTGAATTTCTTACAGGGCCCCAAAATGAGCTCCCTTTTGTCCTAATGAGATTAGGGTGTTCTGCACCCACCAAAAACTTGTGTGACTCTACCTTTTGACTCTCCCTCTCTCTCATTGCCGAGATCTCTTAAGAACCTCCAAGGTTATTCCATTAGAGAAATATGGTTTGAAGAGCTTGCCCCAATGATATTCTACTAGTGCTGAAATACCCTTGGAGGGCCTACAATGAATGGGTCATCACTTCTACTCCTTAGCTTGAATGAGGAACTACAAAAGGAAAAAATGTTTAAAATTTCATGATGTATGCAAAGGTGGGCTTAAAAATATGATTTCAAGAGGTATAAAAGAGATAAATTGGTAATGTCGATATGTATATGAGAATTACAACCTCTCCCTAAATCATAATATGGTAGGGAGGGATTTAAGAGGGTCCACATTTCCTTAAAAATGCTTGGGAATATTTTCACAATCCCTCTCTTTCCTTTCCATATTTCATAATATAGCAGAGATGAAGTTATGATATATTATAATGGCTTTAGGTATGAGGGTTTTCAATATCTCTTCTTTACTAATCTAAGGAATATGGTATATATTGTTACATGAGAGCTTCTCAATACTTAAAATATGAGATTGCTAAAGATAAGGGAAACTCCTATAAATCCCTTGAAGTACCATACTCCTCAAAAGTAGTATGGTAGCCAGGGATTTGTAAGATTTTTAAAAGTGTTCACTATTTATTCATATATAGATGATGATCTTAAAACGAGGGTTATAATGATACATGAGTAAGTATATGGTTCCATAAATGAGAAATCAAGAAATAATAGTATATTCCTTTGAGAAATATACTAGCATGGTTGGTGTCAAAAATTATCGTTTGATTTTTTTTATTCCGTTTTTATCCGTATTTACCTTCATAAATTCCAACACTATGGGTTTTGGAATTTTTGATAGAAATAACAATGACTAGCAACACAAAAATAACCCACTTTGCCACCTTATTCTAAAGAAATTTTCTCTTTCATAGGTCCTCTCCATCTTTGTGTGGCTTACTTGTGCACCCTCCCTCCTCCTTGGTCCCTCTACCCTAAGCTTTCTTTGGACCTTGCTCCCTCTTGACCAAGCTCCCTCTCCACCTTGTTTGCTCTCCACCAATCTTCTTCTTCAAGTCTTTTCACGCTAAGCACTTATTTCATCATATTTTGTTAGATCTTATTTTGTCTCTTTGCTAAGCCTCTAAACATGTTTTCCTCTAGCCTTTAGCCTTAATGAAAGGAAAAACGAGATTTTTGATATACATGATGCCCTTCTTCCAATTTCAAGCAATAAGACAAATAGATCTTTCTTTGTTGTTTCACTTTTGCTATGCATTGTCCTTTACTTTTCTCTTTTGACTTGTTTTTATTTTATAAATTTTCTTGCTTTTCTTTCTCTTTCACTCAGCTCCTTTACTTTCTCTTATTAATTCTTACAAAGAAAGGTGTGCTTTTGTTCTTTTGTGGACTTTGTAAGGAACCTTAATCTCTCTTTTCCATAGCAATCTAAGCTCTAGGTAAGAAACCCTTCTCTTCCTCTCCTTTTTGTTATTGTTGTGCTTTATATTGACCATTTGCAATGCCTTAAGTGATAGAAAATGAGATTGATATAGGATTTATCTCCCCTCTTCTCTTCTCAATCTTTTTCTCCCTTTTCTTCTCTCTTTTTCTCTCTTTCTCTCTCTTTTCTCTGTTGCCTTCATTTTCTCATTTGCAAGATTTCCCCATCTTCTTTTGGCTTGCCCTCTCTTTCTCATTTGCTATCTTTTTCCTACTCTTTTTCTCTTTTCTCTCTTTCCTCTCTCTTTTCCTCTCTTTTCTTGTCTCTCTTTTCTCTCTTTTCCCCTGTATTTTGTCTCTTTTCTCTCTTTCTTGGCTTTCCCTCTCTTTTCCCCTCTTTTCCTTTCTCTTTTCTTTCCCCCTTCTCTCTTATCCACCTCCCCTTCTCCCTTCATCCCCTCTATTTAGGCCACCCTTTTGCACCTCATGTCTGCATCTTTTCCTCTCTTTTCACATTGCCTTCCTCATTTGATCTCCTTCCCTATTTGATCTCCTTCCCTCTCTCTCCTTCTCTATCCCCTCTCTTTTCTACCTCCTTTCCTCATGTTTCCCACTCTCTCCCTCTCTTTTGTCTCTTTTTCTCTTTGCTCTTGCCATCCATTTGTTCTTTTTTTGCTTCTCTTTTTTTTTGTTTTCTCTCTTTCCTCTTTATTTTCCTCTCTTTCCTCTCTTCTCTCTTTTCCCATCTCTTTTCTCTATTTTCCCTTTATCCCATCTCTTTTCTTCTTTTTGCACCTTTCCCTCTCTTTTTGTATTACCTTTCTCATTTTCTCTGCTTCCCTCTCTCTCCCTCTCTTTCCCCCTCTCATTCTGGCCTCCTTTTACCATAATTCCCTCTCTCTCCTATTAACTCGTCTGATCACCCTATTTGGGTAAGCATTTTGGCAAGTTTGACTGTTGGAAATCACCTGACCTAGACCTTTCTCTAACAGTCCTTTAAGATGTAGCTAAGAGGTAAGCTACTCCCTGTTCAATGTGGTGGCATGCCTGGCTAATTTAGTGCTCCCTATGTGGTTGTAGCCATTTATGCATACGACATATAGCTCAAACCCCATGGCACGTTATGAGTGACGATGACCATTGGTAGGAAGTAGAGCTTATAAGGGGTACCTTGCACTTATTTGTAAGTTGTTGATTCTAGACTTCTGAAATACAAGTGATCTTGCTGAGTTAGACACGTCTATTGAGTCGTAGTACTTCGTGGGGAACTTTGACCATTGTATTGCTTTTTTTTTTTCCTAACTTTCAACCTTGTCTTTTTGTTTTCCTATATTTCTTTTAGTACTTTATCATCGTGTTTGATTAGGCAACTTGACTTGATCTTGTATTGTCAATCACTCAACTGCTTTCTTTGTTTCCCAAATTGCGGCGGCTATGTTAGAGAAACATTTATCGATATGACAGTTAAAGTAGCATGAAAATCCCAATAACACTTTGGAAAGAACAATCAGTAACCCTAGCTATAATGTTTTTGCGTCTACATTTTTTTTGCCTCCTGTATGGTACATGTTTGCATGAGAAGCTTGATATAGAAATTGCAAACTGTGTTGCTCTCAGGATCCCATCGAGTCATGGACTATGACAAATCTAATAGCAGTGCTCTTGCAACAAATGATGAGCATTCTGACATTTCTAGTTCTCTTCACCTTTGCTTTATTGCAACCACTTCATGCATCTATATCCTCTATCAATTTCCTTTCACCCATTACTAGTTCATGTTTGCGCTCATCACCCAATCACGACTGTCAAGTGCCCCAAGTTCTTTGATTTCCTAGAGGAGGATGCTGATGCAGATGTAATGTTGTTTGAAAGTGCATGGTAGGCCAATGTTCTAGTGGCGTAGAAGATGGACCCTGTCAAAATGGTAATGTTCCTAGCTACTCTTTGTAGCAAGGCAATGATTTGGGCTATGCTATACACTATTACCCAATTCCTAGATTTGGCTACCCTTTGTATGACATTTTTGCTTGCTACCACATAGAAAAGATGACGATTCATGTCCTCACAATGCTTGGATGTATGGAACACCGAGATCTCCTATTGGAGGACTATGTTACCAAGTTCCACACACTCACCAGTCGCCTACCATAAGCACAATGCCCTACCTTAGAAGTATTGAATTCATACTTTATGCATGGGAAAAATCATAAACTAAAACAAGCTACTATCTCTTTAGATATGGCAACATTGAACTTTGACAACCTTTTCCATGGTGCCTGGTGTGCACCATGTTGAATGCATGTTAATCCACAAGAAGTATGAACCATCAATCCATCAAGCTGACCATAATTTTAATATGGACTATGATGATAGTAGCAGGGATGAGAAATCCAACCGTCCATAGAAAGTGGCCTCATTGCCACCCACAGATGGTACCAAAGCTTCACCACATCTACGTCATGATGTATGGTGTCTCAAATGCCATAACAATGGCCATAGAGTTGAAAAATGCAGCCTCAACTAGGTATGGTTTGCCATATGCCAAACGGCCACTCACACCATTGATGCCTATAGATACACCCACACCATCCCTACTTAGCACAATTCCTATCCAAGCCATGGCTATAGACCCCAATTCAACCAACAACATGGATCGATGATCTAGTTGCTCAGGGAAAACACTATCACCCTCATCAAGGATCTTATTTATAATCCTTTGGGCTGGATAAGTTGTTATTACTATGATGTGCTCGGCCATCAAAAAAGTGAATGCGAGCTATTGAAGAAGCTCTAGGTTGAGATAGATGTGTTGCATACTAACCTTGCTACTCTTGCACCTATGACACCACAAATTCATATTGTATAGATTGTTGCGCTAGAGCCAAAAAGTAGAGTTGTTGACCAGTCTGATGTTGCTACCAATGTGGTAACAAGGGCGATGAAGACTCCATTGGGTTCCGTGTTGTCATCTAGTTGACTAGAGAAGAAGAGCAAATAGCCAATTAACTGGCAAGATCAGGCAAATGTTGGTGACACATCACGGAGTGGGCATAGGATTTGCAACCTCCAGTTCGTCCAATGCCTTGTGCAAAGTCCTTGATGGAAACAATTCCAAAAGAGAAGGATGAACTCCCAAAACATCCTTGTAAGGGTATGCAATTGCCGCTCGGGGTTGAGGTTGACATTTGGAGCACGTTGAAGGATCTACAGATCAATATGTCAGTAAAGAAACTGTTAGATGTAGTGCCAAACTTTCACCAATAGTACTATCACTAGCTCGACATTCCTGTTATATAGGTAATACTAGTGTAGCCAATGTGCATTTGTAGGGTCATCTTAAACTAGTTGGATGGTGTGCACCACCCAGCTAGATCTATTAAGGGAACAAAAAAAAGAATCAATTTACATTGAGAACATTGCAGAGATTATAGTGACAATGAAGGGCCAATTGAAGTTCAAGGGTCAATATAATATCCTATGATATGGGCTGATGACTTGGATTCTTTGGATGGGAGCCGGTGCCATTTTCAAGAAAGATGTTAGATAAACAATGTGTACAATAGATGGGACTCCTTTATAGTGGCAAACCTAATGTTTGTGGTTTCCATCATTGTACTTTGTATGGAAGACATCAACAATGCCTACCCATCGATACTACTTGGCTAGGTTGTGGCTGCAACAAGCGTGTGTGAAACAAAACTAGCTTTACGATCGGCTGGCAGGGTAAGAAAAAGGTAAGGCTATCTGTTAAAGACAATAGGACGATTCACACATGCTTTTGCCCATAGGGTAAGAAAAAGGTAAAGGTATTTGTTTAAGCCAATAGGCTCGATTCACACATGCTTCTACCCACAGGTGGTTGAATGAGTCAACATGACTGAAGGAGTTGATGACAACAAAGAGGAGGAGTTCCTTGAAAATAACCTTAACATTGTGACTCTCTTCAAGGTGGCTGTAATCTCCATCCTCAACAACAAGTACCACTTCCCTCAGGAAAGATCATTGCTAGATGATGATCTATTGATCAAGATGATCCAAATCCATTACCAAAAGTAGCTAGTGATACTTCAATCAATTTTCTAAAGCTCATTCAGGAAAAACAAGAGTTTGAGAGGGATTTGCAACACTCTTGAAGGGTAATAGAAGATGCCTTAAACCTCAGCATGGAAAATGACCCACAAATGGTTCAAATTAGCACCTGACTTGGAGTTCTAGATGGAACTGAAAGACCTCCTTGAGGCATTTGTCGATGTATTCACATAGAGTTATATATATATGAAGCGTATCGACCCTCAGTTTTATCAGCACAAGATTGTTCTAAAGGACCATACCAAACCAATCTGGGAACAACACTACCGGATGAACCCAAACTATGTGAAACGTGTTAAAGAAGAGATTGACAAATTATTACCCCTTGATAGTGTGACCCTGGTCTCCCCATTATAATTGTACCCAAGAAGAAGAACAAGTTGTGGGTTTGTGTGGATTACGAAACTCAATGCCATAACTATATTGATCCTTTCCCTTTCATGGATTCCATGCTGGATGTTGTCACCAGGCACGAGATGTACTTATTTCTCGATGTTTTTAGCAGATCAGGTCCAAATTGCCAACAAATAAGACTAAGAAATTAAGGCAATCATTACCAAATGGAGAGTATTCACTTCCAACATCATGACATTTAGCTTGAAGAATGCACCAATGTCATTCTAGTATGTAGTCTAAGAAGTGTTTAACATCTCAGATCCTTCATGAGAATCTTCTCAGATGACTTCGGTGTCTTTGAAGAGGTGAGACAGCATATTGTCCACCTTCAAAGGTGCCTTACCAAATGCCATGCTGCACAATGATCCTTCAACCCAACGATGTATGCCTTCGTGGTTAGCAGTGGACTCTTGCTTGGCCATATCATCTCAAAAGATGATATTGCCTTGGATTTAGATAAAGTTGACCACATTTTTAAGGCATAATGACTTGTGTCTACTAGCAAGAAGTTAGCCCGATTCCTTGTCCAAGTGCGCTGGCATAGTTGCATCCTATGATACCTTGCTAATGTTGCTACCCTCTCAATGCACTCCTCAACACAAAGCCACTCAAATGCATGTAGGATTGTGATGACTGGCCTTTTCAATTTCTCACAATTATTTTGGCCAAAGCCCCAGTTTCTGAACTGCGTCATTGGAAGCTTCTCTTCTAGGTCTTCATTGATGACTCTGACATAGAAATTGGTGTGGTCTTGATGTAATAAAGGACAAAGAATTGGTACCATTTAACCTACTATACCAGCCTCCAACTGTTGAATCCCGAGAAGAATTATTGGATGAGAAGGAGAAGGAAGTGCTTGGAATGAACTACTCCCTCAACAAGTTGTGGCACTACCTTCATATTTCATGTGGATCATTTGATGCTACTATTTCTCATAAACCAGTCTAAGTTTGTAGGTAAGCATGCTCGTTGGATGTCACTATTGCAAGAATTTGACTTCAACTCGATGGTGGCAAGAACCCTCACCTTTTATCAATGATTTCCCAAATGTAGACTTGTTCAAAGTAGTAGTCGAGGGATATGGGCTAGCCAATGTGCTGGATGGAGCACAATTGCTACTGCAGGTGTAGGGAGAAGTGCAATATGACATCAGCTTGTTCACATTGATGTGGTATGATGACATCTACCAGCTCTTGCAAATCAGTGTACTAGGCCATCATTTGTCTCAAGAGAAGCATCATCAAGTTGCTCTAGGGAGCCAAAATATCATCTAGGATGGACTGTGCTGGCCTAAAATTATTAGTGATGCCTTCTCCTTCATTAAGTAAGACAGTGCATGCTAGAAGTTGGGACATCCCACCATTGGGGATCATACACTACACAATCTAGTTCTTCCTTTGGAAACATTCAAAAGTGGGGACTTGACTTGTTCAGTCTATTCAACACTGCTGCCGACCCCATCCGGTAACAAACACATCTTGATGGCAACAAACGATTGCACCACGTGGTTTGAGGTCGAGGCATGTGAGAGACAATTCGGTTGGATCGACCACCAAGTTCATCTTAGATGAGTAGATTATCCTACAATTCAACTATCCAATTGAGATAGTCAATGACCAAGAAGGCCACTTCATTAATGAAGTGATGAAGAAGATGATGAGATGACATGTGATTACACATAAGTTGTCCACGATTTACTATGTAGAAGCAAATGGTCAACGTAATTGTCCAACAAGATTATGACCACAATCATAAAGAAAATTGTCATGAGTACTACATGTTCCCTCTAGCCTTGGTAACTGCACCTCCCTCACTGTGCTCTGCACCTCTATTTAACTGAGCTAAGTGGTGCAATTCCCTCCAAACTCGACAATCTAGGATCTCTTCAATGTTTGCAATTGGAGCAAAATGTACGAGAAAGAGTTATTGGCTATGATTCATGCCCTCCATTCACGGAAGCATTATCTTTTCGGTGCAAACTTTGAAGTAGAGGGAGTAATGGTGTGAATGGATATTGTTGCTTCATCCCCTTCCTAGAAACATGGATTTCTATTGTCCTCCTCCTTCATTGATGTGCATGACAAAATATGAAGAGGGGAGAGGAGAAGAGTGGAGATGAGAAGAGAGGGAACAGATATAGGGCATACCACAAATGACTGATTGTACACAAGATTTAGTTGAAAATGTAGAATATATACAAACCCATTTAGGTTTAGGGCTAGGGCATCTAACCCTTTCCTTTATAGCACTTTATATATGTTAGTGCTATGCACATGTAATCTTCCCTCAAGATCAACATCATGAAGTAGGCGTTTCCTCAAGATGATGATTCTGGGGAATTGAATTCCATCACACCCATTTAATGGGAATGTCCTTCCTCTGAGTCAAACCAAGAGCTTGATGGTGTTTCTCAAAAAGCTCTTTATCGAGTGGTTTGGTAAAGATGTCTGCAACATTGTCTTTGCTATCACAATGCCGCAGTGTGATGTCACCAAGTAACACTCTTTCTCTGATGAAATAACACCCCCTGCTCCAAAATGCATGCTTCCATATTGATCCATTTGGATCCTTCGTGCCTCCACGTGTTGCAGATTAGGGTCCACCTTTGTTGCCTTCATTGCTTTGAATTCTTCCACTCACGCTTGTGAGTGGTGTGGGACTAGTCCCTTGGTGGTTGACCTTCCTCTCTCCTGGCAATCTCGGCTAGTGCTTGCCTCTTAAGCAAAGATGATCTTTTATTTGGCAAGTATCATAACAATCTTTGATTTGGCCCATTTATTTGTGAGCTGAACATTATGGGGATTGGGATACCTAAAGCAAATAGTAGCGAGGGTCTCTAACATCAATGTGCTTTGTCTTGGAGTGATATACTAGATTCTTGGCCAATGCTTGAGCTGATTGATTATCACAGTATATATTTGTTGCCTTTGATCCATCAAAGTAATCTATTTATGGCAATAGTCTTTTGAGCCATATAGCCTCACATGCACTTATAATGAGAGCCCTATATTCTGCGAGTATTCTGCATTAGTCAAAGACAAAGAAACAGTTGGTTGTTTGTTGGATAACCATGATATAGCACATTGAGGCTGGTTGCTAGCTTATAATCTTTCTGAAAGTCCCATAATATGGAATACAACTTTTGGTACTATATGGATAGAGTATGGTTCTCTCTCTCTCTCTCTCTCACGTGTGTGAATTCAAGTCTCTTGCTCTAGACCTCAACTTTTCCACCTTTATATGCAATCCTTGTACCACCTTGGTCTAGACAAGGTCCTTTGCGAATGCATTCCCCTGTAGTTTCAACCTCGCCAATCCATGATAATGAAGCCACACAGCAAGGCAGACTAGAAGCCCTAGCCCCCACTAGCACCCCACTCCTCAAAAGACTACCATTGATGGTGACATGATGCGATCTTCCAAGGCTGATGGGGACCTCTCTAAGGTAGAAAATTGATTTTGATTGCTCAATCGTGCAGATTGGACTCCTATGATGGAAGATGCATTGATCTGATGCCGAGGGTGTGTCCTCATCTACCCAAGGACCTTGATGAGTGGCCTTAGCAATTGTATATGATAGGGGTGTGACTGATTGAGTGGGGATGCCACCCTAGCTTTGAGTTTGTCACTTCTCATCCTCCCCTTCATCAATAATTTTTGGTTGATTACTATAAACCCTTGACTTTCCAAACACCTCTATCAATGTGGACTTAAGCTGGCTTGGTAGTTTAATGCTCCACAGGATTCTGTCGCAGTTTGGAATATGCAACTCAAGCGGGTTTCGAGGACTACTTTCTTTTATCAGTTCAACTTTTGTCCTTGGAGATTGATAGTTGCTAAGTTCCCCACCCAGGATTGATCATCATCTTGCACGATGGTGTTCAGACATTTCTCCTACTGCTGGATGGCTTTGGAATCTCACCATTACCTTTTTTGGAGCTGTTTGATTGTCTGTCTTGTTTGGAGATCCATTAGTTTTTGGTTTGTATGCAGTAACATGTTCTGTCAGGTTAGTTGGAAATTATTCCTATTCAGGGGATCATGGTAGGATGATAAAACCCCAAGTTCGTATTTGGAATATACTGCATGCTATTGTAGTGGCTCAAATTTGGAGGACTCGAACTTAGGGCCATTTTGGAGCATGCTCGTTTTCCTTTCTCGTTGCTTTTCAACATTCATGTAGAGATTGCAAATAATAGGGGGGCCAATAGACACCCCTGCCTTATGGATCTCGTGAGGTCTAAGGAGACCACAACCCCACCATTCAAGCATAGCGTTGAAGAGGCATTCCCAAAGAGTGTCGCAACCATTTTAATAAAGGAATTCCCAAATCCCAACGTCTCCATCATCAATAGAATATAATCCTAGTGGATACGATCATAGGCCTTGGTCCAAATCCCAGCCTCTGATGAACCCAAATTGTTCCCGATCTACTACCTGCATGCAGATAAACTTGATGCATAATGATAGGGCATAGATATTGGCCTCCAATCACCAACATAGAGCCTACTTAGTCATAGCCAATAAGTCCAAATAATTTCAATATGTAAGGAAGACAAGATGCAAGTTCCTGCTCTAATGAATATAGTTTCCTGTTTCTCAAGGATATGTGGTGGTATTAAAATTTTAGATTTAAAATGTTGTATTAAAACATTTAAAATTTTTAAAGTTTCTCTAGGGTGTTTTAAAACACCCCAATAGTGATTTTTATGCAGGACCCGCTTTGTCGATTCTCGGCTGGTGTATCAATACACCAACCATTATCTTGACACAACACCGATCGGTATTTCATAATATTGATCGGTTTAGGTTACACCGACTGGTGTTTCTCTACACTGACCAGTGTTCCTCTACATTGACTAGTATAATTAGCAACAACGGCTGGTGTTTAGGGACACCGATTGGTGTTGTTAGTGTTATATAAACCTACGCAGGGCTCGCACTATTCACAAAATCCGAGATTCCTAGAATACTGTGGGGCCTTGGGAAAGACAAGAAGCATAAGAAAGAAGATAAACAAAGCTACAAAGAAATTTGTAAGCTTTTTTAGTCCTTATAAGTTTAAAAAAGTATCTAGTGCCGATGGTGGGCTGGCTTTTGCTGGTCAGAATCCACTCGCACTTAGATACTAATTGGAAAATTAGCATTTACATTATACATATTATTAGGTGAAGAGTAAGTTAGTTGGATGTGATATTGTACTTAGTTTTAGAAGAATAGATGATTTTTATTTTATGCATGAAGTATATAAGTTGTAACTTGTCTAGATTGTAAACTCTTTGGAAAGACTTGTCACTTAGGACTAGGTAAAGAATTTCTAAGTTGCATGGCTTGGAATTTTAGTTTAGTTTCATAACTTAAGATTTCATTCTAGATGCATGAAATATAGTAGATAGATACTAGGAAAATTTAGGAAAATGGTAGAGTAGACATTAGTGCATGAAATGATTTACTTTTGGAATAATTTACGTTTATGTGTATGATTTTCTTACTTTTAGCATATGTATTTACTTATAAGCATGTAACTATAGCTTGTAACTATACCTAAAGAAAAAGTCAATAAGCTAGTTGGAGGTTCGCTTAAGCTGACCTGTAATAACTCGTTTGTTGATGAATAATATTTTACCACATGCCGAATGGAGGTTTGCTTAGACCGACCTGGAACATCTCATATGTGGTTTAAATTCATACTATATATTAGTGAAACTCTACAAACTAGTATTTAAGAGTGATGAGGAAATATTTGACTTTGAGCCCGGTTGCGGGCTCACTTATGCCAGTCATTTACATCTCGCTCGACATCTAGCCAGTTGTGGATCTCGCAATTGCCAGGTCATAGCAACTCATAAAATTATGTTGCGTATGTGTGGAAAGATAGTGGTATACATAGGTTCACTATCCTTATGTTTTATAGATTATTAGGTCAAACAAATTAGATATGAATATATTACATACGTTTTAAGTTGTAGCTTTTATTAGAAATCAAACACCATAGTACATATATACATAAGAAAAAAACAATATTGAGGATTGAGGGTATTAGGTTAACAATTTATCCTAGCTTAGAAAGTAGTAGTAAAACAATTTCTCATAACTTAGAAAGTAGTAGTAAAATTATTTATAAGTACTTGTGTAAGTAATGCTAGCTACTGCACCAGTGTGTGTAAAATATTAACATCCGTCAATAGAGCATGACATTGTGGATGATCATGGTGTAGATAAATGCTTACTCGAGAGAGAGAAGGATGTGGGAAAAGGAAATTTGCCATACCACACCTATTTCAAGAGGTAGATTACCACGTTCACAATCATCCAATTATGTCAGGAGGGAACAAGACAATTGGATGGTTTCTCTCTCTCAAGGTCTAGCAAGATTGCATGGAGTATTATTCTAAGTTAGTGTTCCAAATAGCCACATTGATTTTGAATGTATAACTACAAATGATGCAAGAAATTGTTATGTGTCCTAGAACCTAAATGATATGGTAGTATCCAAAACATGATTACCAATGTGAATATACATAGAACTTATATAATATTTTGTATGTTTCTCTTATAGCCTTTATTGGAAGCATGGCTCCAAAAAAATGAGGAATAAATCCAACAAAGGCTCGCAATTATGTTACAATGTTGCCTAACAAGAAGTGGAAATGCAACTTTTGTCATGAAGAGTACTTAGGCTCTTGCACAAGAATGCAAAAGCACTTCTTGGGTGATAGAAACAAACAGATTGGAAAATGGAAGGGGCTAGGATTGTTATAGCCTCTCTAGGTGGCCAAATGCCTAAAAGTACAAACAACCAGGTAGATGATATAGTCACACATCATCAATCCCAGCCTCAAGAATGTATGCCTAATGATTTAGTCACACCTCTAGCTAGTCAATCTGTGGATGTGCCACCTCAAAGTAGTAGTGTGGTCTCATTCACACAGACAGCAAGCTACTCTATGAAGTATATGGATAGTGGGCAATGTAGTGACATTTCTTGTTCACAAGCACGTGCGCATCCAACAAAGATCTTTGGAAGAGTCATTTAGACAACAACATATAGAGAAAATGCAACAAGATGTTTTTGAGGCCATTTGTTGCACCGGTTACCCACTAAGCATGGTTCAAAGCTCACATTGGAAGAGAGCCATGGCATTTGTGGCAAAGGAGGGTCCAAGCTTTACATTGCCCAGCTACAATGCTATCCACAACAACTAGTTAGATGCATACTATGAGAGGATGAAACTAGAGATGGAGCAAGTAGTATACAATGGTATTGAGAGAATAGAATGTACCACTGTTAGTGATGGATGGAAAAATGTCACCAAGAGGCCTCTTATACATATCATGGTAGTGATGTTTAAGGGGGAGGCTTTTCATCAATCCATTGACACAAGTGGTAATGCCAAGATAGGTGAATACATTACTAAACAATTGGAAGCTATAATCCTGGATGTTGGGGAGCATAACGTTGTTTAGATAATCACCATCAATGTGAAGAAATATAGGAAAGCTAGAAAAGTTATAAATTGGAAATATCTTATGATTTGGGCATTGTTGTGGAGTCTTGCCATTGCCTTGACCTTGTGCTTGAGGATTGGTATAAATCAGCAGAGACTCTGTGGTTCAAAGCCACTGTAGATGAAGGATGAAGATTGGCATTATACTTCCTCAACCACGATAGATTGTTGGGCACATTTAGAAACCACCAACCTGCAAAACATCCACTAGAGTTTTTGAAACCTGTCGAAACACATTTCGGAACAAACTATATAATGTTGGACCATTTGCTCAAGCTACAGGGAGTTGTAACGAAGACATTATTCAGTGTAGAAGCTAGCAAGTGGATAGTTGAGTCAACCTCACAAAATGCTCGTACTGAATTTACAGAGATGAAGCAACTGGCTCACACTACTAGCTTTTGGAAGAGAATAGCTGATGTGGCTGATGCGCAATGAGGCCAATATGGTTAATTGCCATTTGAAAATTAGGTGTGAAAGGTCCAAGCTTAGACAATGCTTACATGTCATGGTGGTGGACTACTGAGCAAGACCTCTTAAAGGAAAATAGAAGATCCATAGGTGACAATGTTGGCTACAGTGCCATTCATCGTGCCACTTTGCAAAAGATGTTTCGAAAGCAATGGAATCATGATCACAATGACCTCCACTATGCTGGTCATATTCTAGATCCCCAATGGTGGGAGTATTGTTCGAAAGCATTGGAACACATAATGCAGCCTTCGCATAATCTCTTGGGATGATTTTTTGAGGATGGATCTGAATATGCTGCTGCTATCAAGGAATTATGCATTTTTTGAAATAGGGAAGGGTTGTTTGCATATACAAGAATACGAGACCTCGCAAAGGAGATGCCTACATGGAGATGTTACAAAGAGTGTGGAGCTTCAACACCTCATTTGCAAATGTTGACATTGAAAGTGCTATCCCAGCCTTGTAGCAATTTGTCAAGTGAACGAAATTGGAGTAATTACAAGTTTGTTCATTTAATCACAAGAAATTGCTTGAAGACAAAAAGAGCAGAGAAATTGGTATATGTTTATGCAAATGGTAGAGTTTTGGATGATGTTAAGTGAGAGAGCAATGATGGAGATTTAGCCAAGTGGGTACGTGGTGATCTCCCAGGTCCATTGCATGATCCTCCCATTGTTGGACAATTGCCAGTCGCAACCAAAGCAAGCTCTAGCAATGAGGACGATGAGGATGAAGAAACTTTGTGATGACTCATGAGCAACCATTCCCCTCTCATTCCCAGGTTTGATATACTATATATAGTGTTGATCGTGCTTACATTCTAACTTATTAAATATTGTGCTAATTGATTGACATCATCCCAATTTTGTTAATTGACGTCATACCTATTGGAAATTATGCTAAAGCATTTAGATGGTATTACAAGGGTGCTTGCGTTCTGTTAAAAATATTGTGCTATTTAAAACCGATGTACATTGACATCATCAATTTTGCTGATGGACATCATATCAAGTGGAGGTAATGCTATAGCATTTAGATGGTATTACAATTGTTTTACTTCAATGTTCAAACTTGGAACATATTATCTAATTTCTTGCAACCTTAATGTACTTGTGTAAATGAAGCTAGCTAGTGTGTGTAAAATTCCGACATCTGTCCATAGAGCATGATGCTGTGGATGATCATAGCGCAGATAGATGCTTACTGACAAGAGAGAAGGATGTGGGAAAAGGTGATTTGCCATCCCATGCCTATTTTAATAGGTAGATTACCACGTTTATAATCATCGAACCACATCGAGAGGGGGCAAGACAGTTGGATGATTTATCTCTCTTGAGGTCTCACAAGCTTGCATGGAGTACTCACATGCTAGAAGTTAGGATAAAAATGCATTTCAAAGAGATCAAAAGTTTTGATGATTATGAAAGTAATTGAATTAACTGAACTCCTTAATTTGATAGCACACAATGGCTCCAGAGACGAATGGAGGTTCAACAGCAACGCACAACTACGTTACAATGATAGCAAGAAATCGTTGGAGATGTGATATCTTCCATCAATAATCTCGAGGCTCACTGGCAGTGAGGATGTTATGGCCCTTTGTCGGTGATGTTAATAGGACAATGCCATGGTGCCGAGGCGATGGTGCACAAAGAGTGGCCGCCATCTTATAGCCACCTGCTAGTATTGATGTTGACATAACAACACAATCTACAGATGTGGGTGAAGTCACAAATGTGGAGAATACTGTTACGATGCTAGAGGGTAGACGGCAGAGATGTAATGTTTGTCATCAAACATACATTGGCTCTCACTTAAGAAGGAGGTTGCATTTCTTGGGTTATGTGAATAGAAGAATTGCAAAATGCAAGGGAATAAGAGATTAGGGCCCTACAAACTCTTGTTGCTACCATTTTAGGACCTATTGTCCAACGTTACTGTTTTGAGGCATTGTAAATCACCTTTTTTATTTTGAATTGATGTATGGTGAAACTAATTTTGCAAAGGCTGAGTATGATGAGACTAACATTGATTTTTTATTTCACTTCAAATTATGACAATAATAATTACTTCAGAAATTGCACTTATTCCTAGTTTTGCAAGTTGACTAAAGGATGTTACAAAATTATCATTTACAAACAGTGATCTCTTATTAAATTTCCTCAAGTAGACCCTGTTTAAGTGGAGTAGACGTTGCATTATTTACAATTCCACTTCAAAGTATGACAATAATAATGCATCCACATTAATTACTTTAATAATTTTTAACAATCAATGCATCCACGTTAATTACTTCAACAATTTTCAACAAACATTGCATTTTCAACAATTTTACTTCAAAGGTATGACAATTCAACATGTAGCACTTCAGCCTTTTAAAAATAATAATTATACATGGAGATTGTGTGTCCATAGTTTGGAAATATTATTGTTGTCACTATTCACAACAACACAAAGCACCCACAAACGCGCACACAGACATGTTTCCTTAACAAAAAAAAAAACTTACGAGTGCATCTATTTGTGTGTCTACAAACCTGCATCTATAGTTGCGTCTATATAACAGACAAACGTGCCTATAGATGCGCCTATAGATGCACTTTTAGATGCTCTGTAGAAATTTTAAAAAAAGTAAAAGACACATAGATGCGCTTATAGATGCTCTACAAAATCTTTTTTTTAATAAAAGCAGAATTTTGTGTGGCTAAATAGAATGTTGTGTATGCTATGTGGGTACAAGAATCCCAATTCCACATTATGCACTTCAATTCTTACAACCAACTGCATTTTAATTAGCATGATTTCAAGCACGTCTATATCCAACGATTACAATTGCAAATAAAACATTACAACTCCAAAACATTTAGTTTACAAGGCATTCATTGATAGAATGTTGCACAAGGAAATTGAAAGCCAAAAAAGTACAAGGAGTGTATATTAATTCATATCTCAAAAAGTGCTTGTATGTACATATAGCACAAAGCCAAGCCACATCCTATGCCTTCAAGTACAAAAAATAAGAGGAGTGTATATATAATAGAGGCACGAAGCCAAGCCAATGGCTTCAAGTACAAAAAAGAGTAGCTAGCACTACCTCTACGACTAATTTAAGTTCTCCGCATCCTCACTCCCTTCTTCCTCATCTTCTTCCTCTTGATCAGCCCTAGGGCCCTGTAAACGAGGGACAGCATGTATCAATGTATGATAAATCAAATCTTTATTTACAAAATTGACATTATTTAATTACTTTTAAATACCTGGGGTGACGCTCTAGTAGCTCGGATATACTGCTCCTCAGTAATCAACCTGTCATCATAGAAGTGCCTATCTCCTCTGTGATGGTGGCACTGGTAGGCTATCTTGACGGGAGTAGGGTACCTGCCCATGATATCAAGCTGCAAGATGACACAATTTGTAGATGGGTTAGTCATAAGCCAACTTTTCTGGCTGGTCTTTGTAGTGAATAAAGCAATCTTTATAGTTGATAGCAATTATAGAGCACATGAAGGCCATGATGTCCTTCCCTTGTGCATCAATCAAGATGCCTCATGTCTGAGTGATGTCATAGAAGATCGTACCATCACCCTCTGGAACGTTTACATCATCTAAATCATCCTCGCCCCCACCATTACCCCCCCCAAAGCATTGTGTCATGCAACCCCCACTGCTCTCCTTGCTACTACGCCTGCTACCCTGTCGTGTCAAGCTAGTGTGCTAGCCACTCAGTTGGAGAAGCAACTCTTGACTACACGAGAGTGCGCTAGCCACTCGTACCTAGAGAAGAGACTCTCAACTGCACAAGAGTACGCTGGCAAAAAAGAGAGGAGAAAAAAGAGAGAAAACGAGAGGATAAAAGAGATTATAAGAAATTTAAAGGATAAAAGAGAGGAAAAGAGATGAAAAGAGAGAAAAAGAGAGAAGGAAAGAGAGGAGAAAAGAGATGAGAAAAGAGAGGAAAATAGAGAAAAAGAGAGGAGATAAGAGAGAAAAAGAGAGGAGAAAAGAGAAGGAAAGAGGAGAAAAGAGAGGAAAAGAGATGAGAAAAAAGAGAGAAAAAGGGAGGAGATAAGAGAGGAAAAAAAGTAAGCTTTAAAGTCTATTTTGCAAACATGGTGAATTATGCTAGTGGCTGAATTACTCGAATGTTTTTTTTCATTTATGGTCTTAACGTGTAGGCTATTTGTAAAATGCTTCCAAGGGAGAATAAATTACTGACCTCAAGAGATATGGCAAGGCAACATGTGACCTCTCTTGGAGGATTATATTACAAGAGTATCCATGCATGCATCAATGATTGCATTCTATTTGGTGGACCACATAAGGATGCAAGAGAGTGTCCTACTTGTGGAGAGGCAAGATATAGAGCAAATCTCAAAACTTTGGATGTGCCTCGTAAGGTTTTGTGACATTTTCCCATAATCCCTCACATCCAACATATGTTCAAGTGCAAATCCATTGCAGAGCTCATGTCATGGCATTCCTCCCATCGATCAACCGATGGCAAGTAGAGAACTCCCGCAGACACTCCTGCATGGAAGCATATTGAAGACACATGGACAAGCTTCAAGGAAGAACCTAGGAGCTTGAGAGTTGGATTGGGTATGGACGGTGTCAACCCATTTGGTCTCAAAAACACCTCTTACAGTCCATGGCCAGTGATATTGGTGAATTATAATATTCCACCCTCTATGGCAATTAAAAAAGGACATGTTATGTTATCCCTTCTGATTCTAGGGAAACATAAAGTAAAAGATCCTGATGTTTATTTGGAGCCTTTGATTGATGAGCTAGAGATACTTTGGAGAGGTATCGAGATGCATGATGTGAGCAGGCTTCCCTCGTCACTCATGAGACTTCAACTGCAAAGCAGTCTTGATGTGGATGATGCATGACTTCCCAGGCTATGGCTAGTGTTCAGGTCAGCATTGAACTTTCTATTATGAGTAGGCAATCGATGTGGCACCTTAGACCCACCTTCAACTCTTAATTGTGTCTATTGTTTAGGTATCACTACATCAGGTTACCATGCATGTCCTGTTTGTGGTCCTGCGCTAGTTGCCTCTTGGGCAGATGCATTGAATAAGGTCATCTATGAGAATCACCATCGATTTCTTCGACCTGATCATCCTAGATATGTTGCCTCTTGGAATGAAATCCCCTTACAATCACTCACTATAGGAGATTGGATGATAATTTGGGATGGCGGTTCCACGACTCCACCACTTGGCATGAGCCGGTAAGGGTTTGTAATTATTATGTGCTATATTGAATGGAAATAAAGATTGCCCAGTAACACTAGCTTTTGTTTAGATACTCCATCTTTTATCGTTTACCATATTGGTCCCACCTCAAGATCAATCACCTGCTTGATCCCATGCATATCTTCAAGAATGTGGCATCTACCATATGGGAACATTTGAATGGGACACGAGATTCCGCAGGCATAAGCGAGGATCTATGCACTAGAGGGAGGATGCATTAAGATTAGCCACAAGAGAGGTGAAATGGGCATGTCTTTTTACTTGGTGCACCGTGGAGGTTATCAAAGCTAGAGATGGTGGCAGTGAAGCGAGCTATCACTACAATTCATACTCCCACTGGATGCATGAGGTGTTTAAAGGGGGCCTTCACAAAGAGTAAGAAAAGAGGTGTAGAGCAATTATATGGGTTGAAATCTCATGATTGGCACAAGATGCTCCAAGTAAGTATTTTATATGCATAATATCTTTTTCCTTCCAAATTTGTGAGTGAATTAGAAGCAACTAATCAACCATTCCTCGTGTGTTCAGTTCATACTACCTACTAGCATCTCTCGTAGTGCATCGAAGGATGTGAAGGATTGTATTTACAAGATGGTGAGCTTGTGAGGTACTTTACAGGATACAAAATGTAAAGCACATCAATGCTCCATGCAAGGTTTTCATATTGCTAATATGGTGTACTTTTTCCTTTCTAGGTATGTGAGCTTAAAGGAAATATATCCCACCACACTTGAGAATGCTCGACTTATGTCAGTGGAGGAGACATTTCCACCTTCTATTCTCACAAGCAAACTACATCTCATAGTGCATTTGGTGGATGAGATTTCTATATGTGGTATTGTACATGCACGATGGTTGTTCTTCCTCGAGCACTTGATGAAGACCTTGAAGGGTTTTGTGAGACAAAATGCAAGGCCTAAAGGTAGCATGGTCGAGGGTTGGTTGGTACAAGAGTCACTTGTATATATTTTTGAGTTTCTTGTTGATGTGGATAGCTCTCTCCCACGACTATGGAGAAACGATGAAGACCTAAGGATGACCTCTATTGTGCCTTAAGGGAAAGGATAGAGCAAAGTAATAGACACGGAGTTGCTTGATAATGTCAACCTTTATTGCATGCTTAATAGTGATGTGATGAAAAGATGGGTGACAAGATACGAGGATGCAAAGGCAAGAATACAAGAAGAAAGGGCCCTTTTTCATACATACCACAGATCTCGTGTGCCATACCCTCAGCATCTAAGAGCACTTCCAAAGGATATTCATGTGGATTGGCCACTACTTGATGAAATGGAGAGATCAGAGAGAGATGAGGGGATTCATATCACAATGGAAGGATGGGAAAATGCTAGGGGATGCATGAGCAAGGTCAGTATATAGAATGTTATGCATAAGTTAGGAGCTTTCAACAATTTAGATTGCTTATTTAATTGATTTCTTCTTGGTGTAGTGTACTATGTTCAATGCTATATGGTGTGAGGGCAAGCATTTTTGAACACAAAAGATTGATGATAAGAGAAACACACAAGACTGCAACGTCATTGCAAGCTTTGAGGGAGCCAATGGAGCCATGGATGATTATTATGGCAGAATCCAAGATATTATTAAGCTTGAATTTCAACACTTCTTTGTGTATGTTTTAGATGTAAAGTGGTTTAAGGATGTGGTGGAAAGAGGCCCTAATGCAACAATCAAACACCATGCAAGTAGCTTTGTAAATACTGACTCCACAAAGTTTTGGCAAAGTAAGAAGGACACACTAGTACTACCGCAACAATGTGAATAGGTATTGTACACACATATAAAAAAACTCACTTTTAAATATTTGATACCTTCGATGCAAGGAAAATAACATGATTGTATATGTGTTTTAATTAATAGGTAGTGGCATGTCATACCTATTACACCACTTTCCAAGGTGATGTATAGTACATTTACTAATATGGAGCATATGGAGGATGATCATGGCCATGGAGGTGATGATGACCATGATACAAGAGAGGAGGATGATCATGAGATAGGAGATACAGATATTGAGGCCATTACCCATGAGGACGAGCCTACCATTGGTGATGTTGATTTCGATGAGCACATGAGTAGCACAAGTAGTAGTGGGCTGAATGTATTTATAGATCTCATCATTGGTTTGGATTTCGAAGTAGATAGTTTGGCAAAGGTTGATCTCATTGAGGATGAGATTGAACCGTAGCCCAATCATTGATATTGGCAAAACTATTTTACATATTGTCTCATTCCCCTCACCTCACTTAATTTTTGTAGATGTGGGTTTGCCAAAAAGCATTGATATTTTTATTAAAATTATGTGCTTTAGTAATCATGGACAATGTTTTGAAAGCAGTGATGTACAGTTACCAGCCTGCACCGAAATCTCACTTTCTGTATTCTGTGTTTTGCGTCTAAATTTGCATCTGATTCATAGTGCAGACGCACTAATAGTAATTCTAATAGATGCACAAATAGACGCACCCATATTCTCACTATTCTAAGAGTGCTTGTAGATGTGCCCACTATTTTGTACATCTATCAAGCACATCTATAGTTGCTTTGTCTTGTTGGTCAAGAACATATTTTTTGGGTTGTTTATCTATAGGATGTCTTCATCTTCAACAAGTAGCTCCAGTGAGGATGAATCCCTCCATATCCACCATCACAAAATGTGGTTGGAGCAAAAAATCAAATGTATGTGTGATCAATGTCGAGGAAACATGTATCGTGCACGCAAAATTATACAAAGACAAGGTTTGTTAAGTAGTACGTTGCTAAAACAAAAGTTGTTATGAGTTGCATGAAAGATTTACACTCTATTCAAAGTATTTTATTCAACACACATAGTTGAAACTTTATCATTTTATGAGATATGTGTGGTATGACAATGGATTGCATCCTCAATTGTCACTCTACCTTAAGGAAAGATAGTATGGTCAAACCTTGCAAATATATAAATATGTATATTTGTTGATACATGCAATTAAGTACGTTACGAATTAGATAACTCAAAAATCTCTAGTATCCAAGTGTTAGTGCTAGCCAAAGATGAAAAATCCCAATAGCCCTCTATAGTAGAATGTGATGACCTATTTCACAAGGATGCCTAGCTACAAGGTTACATGATGACCAAATACTTGAAATTGTCCAAGGTTTTCAGCTCAATTTGTTTAGTAGAATGTGATGACCTATTTCACGAGGATGCCTAGTTGCAAGGTTACATGATGACCAAATACTTGAAATTGACCAAATACTTCTATTTCCCACCTAAACAAATTGAGCTAAAAACCTTGGACAATTTCAAGTATTTGGTCATCATGTAACCTTGCAGCTAGGCATCCTCATGAAATAATTCATCACATTCTACTATAGAGGGCTTTTGGGATTTGTCATCTTGGGCTAGCACCAACACTAGGCTACTAGAGAGTTTTTAGTTATCTAATTCCTAACGTACCTAAATTGCATGTATCAACAAATATACTCAAAATTATTTAAGATGATATAGTGTTTACTCAAACGTATTTAAGATGATATTTGTATTTATCTAATTGAAGGAGATGCTTTGTGAATCTATGCACATGCAGGATCATGATAGCATAAGAGTTTCCGATCCTTCCAACATGAAGGAGATGCTTCATGAATCTACACGCATGCAAGATCATGACAACATAGTTGTCAAGTCTTCTCAAATGGAGAAGGTACTATCTAGAAATCTATGTTGTGAATACAAAAGTGGCATAGAATTAATTTATGACACAACTTGAAGCTTTTAATTTTTTTATCAATAATGCCCAGTTTCATTTCATTACATGTATTATACAATTGACTATCATTTTGAGAAGTGTTCTAGTGCATACGATGCCTTCAATGTTTGTGGCAATTAACCTTTTGTCAAATATGCTTACTTTTATTCGTTACATGGATTGTATGATTGATTATCATCTTTGGAAGTGTTCTAATGTATAAGATATCTTCAATGTCTCCATTGCATCATGTCTTCCATTAGCCTTGATTGTGTTTTTCGTATCCTATGGTTTTGTAATAATAACCATGATTCAATGTGCGTACGATGTATTCAATGTTTGGTGTTGATTCTTTGTGGAAATTATTTTTTTATCAAATATGCTCAATTTTATTCCACTACATGGATTCTATGATTGATTATCATCTTCAGAAGTGTTCTAGTGTATAAGATGTCTTCAATCTCTCCATTGCATCATGTCTTCCATAAGCCTTGGTTGTGCTCTTCATATCCTATGGTTTTATAATAAGCATGATTTAATGTGCATACAATGTCTTCATTGTTTGGTGTTGAATGTTTGTGGCAATTAAATTTTTATCAACTATGCTCAGTTTTATTTCACTACATGGATTGTATGATTGATTATCATCTTCAAAAGTGTTCTAGTATATAAGATGTCTTCAATCTCTCCATTGCATCATGTCTTCCATTAGTCTTGGTTGTGCTCATCATATTGCGTGGTTGTAAGCATGATTTAATGTGCATACGATGTCTTCAATGTTTGGTATTTAATGTTTGTGGCAATTAATTTCTTATTAAATATGCTTAGTTTATTCCACTACATGGATTGTATGATTGATTATCATCTTCAAAAGTGTTCTAGTGTATAATATCTCTTCAATATCTTTGTTGCATCATGTCTTCCATTAGCCTTGATTGTGCTTTTCATATCCTATGGTTTTCTAAAAAGCATGATTTAATGTGCATATGATGTCCATTATTTGGCGTTGAATGTTTGTGGCGATTAGTTTTTAATCAAATATGATTAGTTTTATTCCACTATATGGATCATACAATTGATTATCATCTTCAAAATTGTTCTAGTGTATAAGATGTCTTCAATATCTCCATTGCATCATGTCTTCCATTAGCCTTAGTGATTGTGTTTTTCATATCCTATGGTTTTGCAATAAGCATGATTTAATTATTAAACATGCTTAGTTTTATTCTAATGGATGTGGTATATAATCTATTATAATTTTTTGAAGTGTTCTAGTATGTAAGATGTCTTCAATGTTTGGTGTTGAACTTCTGTTTTCTTCATATATGTGCTACCTAGTAGCATTTATCATTTTGAATCCTTAAGTTTTTGAGAAGCTGTTGTGTTAACTCTTATTTATTTACTCATCATATTTGTATTTATCTTTGTGAAGGAGGTGCAGAATGAATCAATTCACATGGAGGATCATGACAACATTAGAGTTGTGGACTCTTTTTACATGGATAAGGTATTGCCATCTAGTCTTATGGTGTGAATAAAGAAAGTTATAATCTTATATTTGCTTCTAGATTAATAGGATAAAGCTCATAGTCATTTAATTTCTTAACACATCCATTTGAGTTTGCATGATGATTTTAAAGAATTAAAGTTTCATTATTTTGAGTTGGATGGACATAAAGTTTTAGAGGATGATGAGACACGTACCCATATGGATCGCAAGAGCAACGTGGATGGATCTTTTATGAGTGAGGTACTTAGGAACTCATGTCATGCTGAATCCAAGAGTTTTTAAATTTTAATTATCTTTTTGCATGTTCAAATTTTGAGCGACTTTGAATGTGTATTTTCATTGCATGTTTTCATCTTCTTACATTCATTAATTTATACCTTTTGTAATTCATTTGTAGGATGATTATTATTACAAGAGTGTAAAAAATGGGACACAATTCCCAATTTGTGGGTCATTTTTTCAACTTCTTCAAGGTATGGATAGAAATGACATGGCCCCACAAGATTCATCATGTATGTAGGTAAGCATGTTATGATGTTTGCCTTTCTAGGTTAGTCATCTTATTAATTGATGTAATGATTTCTTAGTGTACTATTGTGTTGTTATTTTCTTTCTAGAATAAGAAATCAAAGAAACAAAAATCAAGTAGTGAAAAGAGTCAACAACCTATCAAGGTATGCAATGATGTTTATGTAAGAAAACAATACAACGTCTGTGCTCAGCAAATAACAGGATCTTGTACGCAAGAGAGAAAAGTAGATAGTATGGAGAATCAAAAATTTGATTACTATAGAGGTAATACAATAGATGGCGCTGCCTCCTAACCGTGTGCTCCTGTGAAAGAAGCTTCAATGGCGAGCTGGAAACAGTAGAAGACGGAGGCTGCATGCTAAGGAATCAGGGTTGCTATAGCTAGTGATGAAATGGGCTTCACGGGCTTGCTCTTATATAGCCACCGGTCGTAGTCGGTTAGACCCAATTGGGTGATCGACCCAGTCCACCCAAAATATCCATCTCAAAATAGGCCACCAACCACACGATAGAACCGGTGCACAAAATAGAGCAACTAACCTATGGCCTCCACTCGGCCCAGAGCCATCTAGGATCATCCGAGGCTCCAAACGGGCCCCACAACCCGAGAGTGGGCTGCCCCGAGAAATGATCTATCTACCCTCAATGCGGTCAGTCATGGGATGCCTTCTCGCACTTGCATGTAGCCTAGTTGGCAGTGTGCCAACACCGTCCAGCCATCAGGCCACACATAGCCCCCATCTGGTGTCCAAACCAGGTTCTACCGGATAACCGAGCTACTCAAATGCCTTCTCCTCATATGGGGGGCTTACAAGTAGAGTTAGTTGGTTCCTGCATAGTTACACGAGAGTGGAGCATTGATATCTAATAGTTTGCATTTCACTTATTTTTTATATTATAAAGTATAGAATAAAGTGTACATCTCTTAGAATTTAACTCTTAGAAAAAGTTTTTGAACAAAGATATTTGTAAAGATAATTTCATTTTATTATGGTTATGAATTTGATTAAATGTTTGGATTGTGAATGGAGAAGATCCAATGTTGAAAAGTAAAGATTTTGCATAGCCTATTAAGGTGAGATAAAGCATAGTTACTCATTGAGTTTTTTAAAGTTCCATTGTATTACTTAATATTTCTTAATTGACATTATTATTCTTCTCAATACAAGTGATAAATTAAGATATTTAGACTTGCATTAAATTTTGATTTACTTTACTTTGTCATTTGTTGCAGGGGATGGAGTGTAGTTAATCAAGAAACAATACTCATGAAATTCATTAGAGCTAGAACTATAGATGAGATGTATAGCCAATTGAAAACTTGTTTGGAATTGCGTAAAGAGTAAGACAAAAGGTTCAAATGTAATTTCAAGTGACAAGGATTATCATTCCATGAGAGAGGACTTAGCAGAATGGCTTTTGCCAACAGGAAGGCAAAATAGCGATATAAAATCATGGAGCACCAATTTTGCATCTTGATGATGTAGAATTTGTATAATTATAACATTTTTAACAATTATTTTTCCATTGAAAGTAATTTTAATTAAACTCATACAAGTTATATATTTTTTCAAGATTGAAATAAAAAAACTACTTTTGTTTAAATAAGAAAATACTATAAAGAAAAAACTACTTTATTTTACTTTTCTTTTCCAAGCTCTCTCTATAGAGTAAAGTTGATAGACAATTGTTCTTTCATTGATAATGATTTTCAAGTAAACTCATATAACTTATATATTTTATAGATTGAAACTTTACTGAAATAATTATTTTTCAAAATTGAAGTAAAATAAATACTTTTATTTAAATGAAAAGTTACTATAAAGACAAAACTATTTGTTTTACTTTTCTTTCCAAGTTTTCTCTATATTTTGAATTTGATATAGAGGGAAATTTGAACTATATAGTTAAAAAACCCCTATGTAGGAAAATTTTAACTATATAGGAAAAAAACCCTATGTAGAAAAAAATTGCTATATAGGAAAAAAATTATATATAAAATTAAACTCCTATATAGGAAATTGGATGTGGAAAAGTCTCCTTTCTTTTTCTAGGAAGAGTATATAGGAAGTGGCCCATTTTCTCTAGTTAAGACTCTTCCTAGTTCCTCTCATTTGGAACTAGGAAAGTACTTTTTTTGCCTATATGGTGAACAGCTAGAAGTTCCTTGTAATATACCAGTTAGAGAAACTAGTTTATAAAGGCCGACTATCCAAACTCCAAAGGGTTTTTGAACTCCTCTCTTTGTCTCACCTTGGGCACTTTTGTGCTCCATCTGATAGGTTGGAGTTGAGGTGGCGCCATTTTGCTCACTAGAATGCAATCAGAAGATTGTTTGTTGCCTGACTGTGCATATCGGAGTACACAGGTAGGTAGGGGAAAGCAGTCAACTAGTAAGCAATCAAGAGCTACCACATCTATGTGAACCCACATTTCCTTACTATCAGACCATGTGTCCAAGTTTTGGATAGGGTCCTGCCAACTCCAAGCAACCATATGCCCCTAATTCCATTTCCAATGGATAGGCAACATGAATGCCAGATTGCAATCTTCAGCACACATGTGCCCAATCTATCTGCAAGCCATTCTAGAAGGGGGGCAGTTTTGAAAGAGGTCAAAATGAGTTGCTAGAAACTTAGAAGTACCCATGGCCATTATATTATCACTCTCACCACCACTCTCCTTTATGCTCCTCCATGTATTCCATACCACTTGTCATGTCAATGGACGGTCCATTCCTCAATGATGGCCAGCCTATCATCTCCATAGGGAATAAATATCAAGTAGGGTCTCATTATCTGGAGGTTACTCCGTTGTCCACTGGATTTTAGCACTTACCCATGGTGGTTCAATAGGTACTAATATACTTCCCGAAGGACTTCAATATGATCACATGTTTCCATGGACTATCAATACTTTGATAAATTCTAAGTACAGAGGGGTCCCCACCATGGCCATGGCATGCATAGTTGGTTAACAAATAATCTGAGGGGTTTAATATAATATGCCTAAACCTACTAGAGGGCATAAGAAATCAATGGACCATCTTGCCCATTTACCATTGTATGGCACTTGGTGGTTCCATGTTCGTGTACATCTCTCCTCTCCACATTTACCAAAATTACTTCTAAAATCTTAGGAAATCCCACTCCATATCTAGACAAAAAATACCTCCAAGTACAAGCGGGAATATAACCCCTCTTTCTCCTTGGGCTAAAATTCTTTAGGGTGATAACTTATGTCTTGGTAAAATATCCCCATTAGAGCCAAGAGATACCATACTCTTCGCATTCAATAGGTCTCTCTATGGGTCAAAGTGATAAGGAAAACTTCCCGAAAACTTCAATGTGACCATCCATTTCCCTAGGCCATTAATATGTTGACACACCTATCATACATAATGATCCCCAAGGGGATAAAAGTGTGTGTGTGTGTGTGTGTGTGTGTGTGTGTGTGTGTGTGTGTGTGTGTGTGTGTGTGTGTGTTATTAGCCGGAAAAGAAATCAGGACCAGAGGCTAGAGGCTAAGCATGGCGATGCTCGAGGGCCATAGAGGAAAGGAGATTGTGAGGATGAAACGTTATCATGGGAGGGGAAAAGGAATTAGAACGGGAGGGAATGAAGAGGGGGACTATGACACAAGGGAAAAGGGAGAGGGGGAAGAGAAGCATGTACATGATAGGAGGAGCCATGTAAAGATGGAGACATCAAGGGAAGAGGACCATGCTTTATTTGAAGGAAAGGATGAGAGGGAAATATCAAAGTACTAGCTAGGTGGCTTTACAAGAATGAGCATATCTCATCAACTGGAATAGCCCCCTTCTTTTATAGCCAAAAGAGGGGGTCTCTCCCAATTAATGCATCCTCCCACATGCATGGTGTGTGTGGAAAAGTCTCCCATGTGGGTTAGGTGGTTACGCACTCTCAATTGTGTGCGACAACCCTTTGCCTCAATTTTCCACATAAATCAAGCCCCATATCTCAAGTCTATGATACTCCCTTGGTCTCTTCCCAATTTTATAATATGTTCAAACCTCTAGGAGGACAAGTGGAGGGTTGGCACAAGGAATCTTGCCAGCTCATCCTACTTTTCCCATTATTTAACTTGCTCTCTTGGACCTTCTATACCTCCCCCACATGGGCCTATCCTATATGGAGTGAATAACCCAATATAATATCCATCTCCACCTATTTTATATTACTTCTCCCATGGACTTTGAGCCATAACTCACTAAATGTAGCCTAGGTGGAGAGGTGGCACAAGGAGGAGCCATGCCACCTTACCTTTTATAATATTACTGCCATGGATTATGTACAACACACCTTATGGGTCCTCTTACGTGGAAGGGTGGCACATGGTCATGCCTTGCCACCTCAACCTTGGGCCCTATGCACACCATATTTTATTATATTATTGCCACATATACAAACACACACACATACTAATGCCTTTTTCCTTAGACCATTTTATCCATAACAGTTCCCCCCCCCCAGGCAGGGAATGCATAGCATTTCCATGCCTGGGTCCATCACGCACAAAGAAAGGCTTGAGGTAACGCTTGTTGATCACCTTCTTGCCATATGGTTCATGTAGCTCTTGAACTTGTACAAACCCATTGATATGTTCCTTGATGACTTTGTATGGGCCAGTCCACAGTGGCAGAAACTTCTTATCCATTTGGTGGTCCAATCTATTATCAAAGCATAGCACAACATCCCCCTCAGCAAAGTGTCTTTCCCATCCCTTGCGAATCTTAGCATCCAAGCGGGCCTTTTGTCGATTCTTTTGGATCTCTGTTTGGTATAGTGCAAGGCATCGGGTTTCATCTAACTTCTCAAGTTGTACCAATTTGGCCTCTACATGTTCATCTTCTGTCATCCTTTGTTCTTGTGCCAATCTCAAAGCTAGAATCTCTATCTCTAGTGGTAAAATGGCCTCAGTACCATACACCAACTCAAAAGGAGTGTGACCTATAGATGTTTTATGAGTGATGTTGTAAGCCCACACGGCTTCAGTGACCTTTTGATCCCATTGGCTCCTGTTCCCTGTGGCCATTTTTCCCATGGTTTTACACAGGAGGCCATTGGTCCGCTTTGTTTGACCCATGGATGTCGGATAATAGATACTAGAAGTGCGATGATCAATACCCATGCGATCCATGAGTAACTCCACTGCTTCATTTAAGAATGGACTCCCATGGTCAAAGACAATCTCCATGGGTGTCCCAAACCTTGTGCAGATACGTTCAAATATGAAATTTGAAACTGCCTTACCATTTGCACCAGGGAGGGCGATAGCTTTAGCCCACTTAGTGACATACTAAGTGGCTACCAAAAGATACTTCTATTTGCGAGCAGTCATGGGCAAGGGCCCAACAAAATCTATTCCCCACTTCTAAAATGGATGGATGGACATCACTAGGTGATGTTGCCCAGGACGCAAATCCTTCCTTCCAAAGAATTGGCATGGTTCATAGGTTTTGCAATACAAAGTGACATCCTTGAACAAGGTCGGCCAATAGTATCCAGCATGTAAAATCTTCTTAGCTGTATAGTCACTGGCGTAGTGGCCTCCACAAAATCCATCATGATAATGCTTCAATACCTTAGGCACTTCATCTGCATCAATGGCCCATCTTAGTACCCCATCCATGCCTTGACGGTACAACACCCCATCAAGGAGGGTGTAGCACCTACTATCTCTGCGGATCTTCTTTCTCTCATAGCTAGTACTTTCTGGAGGAAAGGAGAAAGCAGTCAGAAACCTGTAGATACCACCATACCATGGATCCCCAACTTCTATGCCCGCTACAAGGGTTACATCAAGGCACTCCTCTAAATCAATCAAAGCATTCTTCAAGTTGGAACAACCCCCTTTTACAATTTTGAAAGAAAAATCATATTCTTGTAGAACTACCAGCTATTTGGCCAACCAGCCCATGGGATTTGGTGATTGAAGAACCTGCTTTGCAAGACCAGTGGTAGTGAGTATAATGAAGGACTTTCCAGCCACATAATGCTTAAATTTCTCAATGCAAAACACCAAAGACAAGGCATGCTTGTCAGCCTCTGAATAGCATCACTCAGTGTCGAGCAATTGTCGAGAAGCAAATCGAACGAGATACATGAACCGATCCTCCCCTTGCTGGAGAAGAATACCTACGAGAGTGTGCTTACCAAACCCAGGATTGATATAGAAACTCTTTGACCAATCTCGATTGCGTAGAATGGGTTACGAAGCCAGAGCATTCTTGATTTGTGCAAACCCATGGTCACAATCCTCGTCCCAAGAGAAATCAACCCCATCTTTTAATAGCATAGTCATGGGTCGTGTCAAAGTAGCATATTGATCAATGAAGCGACAATATTGTCTTGCTAGATTGACAAATGAGCATACCTGATGTTTTGTTGTTGGCGAGGAGAGCTTGAGGATAGCTTCTACCTTCTTAGGGTCAGGCTTGACGCCCTCGAATGAGACAATATGTCCTAATAACCTCCCTTGAGTGGCTCCAATGGTGCATTTCTCAAGGTTGAGACTGTCGTTTGCATCATTGACCAAGCAACCTAACCTTCATGGCATGCTCCTTACGTGACGAGAATATACAAAAATCATCTAAAAACACCTCCAAGAAATCCCCCAAATAAGGAGCAAACACCATCTGCATAAATCTTTGAAAGGTAGCAGGAGCATTAGTAAGGCCAAATGGCATTACTTTGAATGAAAATGTCCCCCAGGGTGTGGCAAATGTGGTTTTAAGCACATCTTCTTCGGCAATTCTGATTTGATAAATCCAAAGTAACCATCACAGAAAGTATACATCTCATGACCACTTACCTTCTCAAGAATGAGGTCTTGAAAGGGCAGAGGATCATGATCCCTCTTGGTGGCTGCATTGAGTTTCTTATAGTCGATGCAAACCCGCCACTTGTTGTTTTTCTTTGGGGTGACTACCACTGGTGAAACCCATTCAGTATTGTGAACCAGAACAATAAACCCAGCCTCTACAAGCTTTTGCAACTCTGAGCACAAAGCATCCATCTACAGGGGCCCTAATCTCCAATACTTATGAGCCACAGGCTTCGCATCAGTCTTCAGCTCTATCTTGTGCTCTATGGCAGTCACATGGAAGGTGGTGGTAGCTAGTTGCAAAGAGGTCAGGGAAATCTTTGAACATTTCTAGGAACTCATCTTTCTCACTTGGAGTGAGGTCTAGGGAAAGCATAGACTCAAGCTGTTGAGGACTAGCTGTTACCTTTTCTATAGATGGCAGGGTCGGAGACACCCCCATCATGTAAACTTCCTACTTTGAGAATTCCTCCCCCCCGTCTGATTCTTCCATTGATTCAAACATCGAGGATGAGAGACTATCACTATCTTGCTCCTCTTCTTCTTCTGGTTCCGTGGCACTGGGTTGCACTAGGATCTTCTCCTTAGAAGCACCGAAAGACATGTGTCATGTCTTTCAATAGCTGACTACATCACTCTTTCTCAACCATGGTCTCTCGAGTATGGCTGGGTAACTCCTGGCTGTATCTTCAGTGTCCACTACATAGAAATTGACAGTGGTGGTCAACCCATTGATAGTGATGGGCAAATCCTCAATGACTCCCAGGGTGGTGAGTCATCGACCATCTGCTACCTTGATTCGAGTGGAGGAAGGCCTTGTACATTTCAAATTCAATTTCTTCATGATTTAGGGCACCATGATATTACATGCAGCTCCCCCATCAACACACACATTTTTGACGCGGCAATTATCTATGATGACATCGACTGTGTGTGGGTGCCGATCAATTTCTTCAGAGATAGAAGATACCTCTCTTAACTTTCCCTTTTTCTTGTTCCTCCTTGTTGAGAGCCCTTGCTGCAGCTCACGTCTCACCTTAGGGCTTAATGCTATTAGTTTAGGGAGCGTGATGCTCAAAGAACGATGAGCAAGGTCCTGAACAACCGAATAGTCTTCTTGCCCCAAGCCGATGGGAAAATCCAAAGGCGACCACTTACTTCTACGAGATCTTTTAGTCTTCTCTGTTGGTGGGTCTGCCATTTCAGCATTTGAGGGCTCTGAGAAGGACACCTTCTTCCTAGGGCGGCCCAGTTGGAGAGGGGTCCGAGGTGGTACGACTTCTTTTCTTGAGGTCAAGGATCTCTACATCAGAATCCTCAGTGCCAGACTCACTTAGAAGATTCACCCTTGGAATATTGGGGCATTTTGTGCAATAATGACCCTTCTGGTGGCACTCATAGCATACAACATTAGCACGGTCTCTTGGAGGGCGGTTGGCTTGATTTCTGATGCCCACCATCTCAAGCCGAAGATCATTCAAGGCCTTGGCTAGGTCATTGACTCTAGGTTCTATTGCAGGGGGGGCCTCTTCAGGTGGAGGGGCCAAGGGAGTAGAAAGGACGGGGGCTCATGCGCAAGGCTGGGGAAATCTTCGAGGCGGAGGGTGAGAGTATACACCTTGTTGAGGGTAAGCATCTAAGGGAGTACCATACATTTGAGGTGGAGGCAGTGGATACATCCCTAATGAGGGGTGGGGGTATGCCCCTGAGTTAGACCCCCCAGGTTGTTGTTGTAGGAATTGAGGGGGTTGTGGAGGGACAATCGTCTTCTTTGAACCAGGGTTAGACTGAACTTTATCAAACTTTTGAGCAATCTCATGTGCTAGCACCATAGTTTCTGGATTCTCCCATTTCAGCTTGAGGCAGAATTCATCACTTGCTCCTACTACAAGGTAGCCCAGCACATGCTGAGTCATTCTAGCTCGAAATCTATCATCATCCTCCTGTGTGACAATTAAACAGTCCAGGAGCACGGCCACTCGATCCACATATTGACGTGTCGTCTCACCTTCTGACTGCTTTAAGTTTGCCACCTGCAGGTATACATTCTCCAGCTCCTCTTCTTTACTGAAATACTCAATCATTGCTGCTGTCAACCTTGGCCAACTTTGGCAAACATCTTTGGCCTGCTTCTCATACCACACTTGAGCCAAACCCTCTAGAAATGTGGGAAGAACCAACAGCCATCTGTCTTCAGTAAGAAAGTTGAGAGAAACACAACGGTGCTTGAAGGCCACAAGATACTCATTTGGATTATCTATGGACAAACAATAGAAAGAGGAAGCTTGAACTAAAAATCGGGTGAAGATACATCCACAAAGCACACAAAGGCAGGGTAGGGTGTGACTGGTGTATTGTGAAATACTACACGAGAAGAATCTTTAGCATAGAATAGCACATAGACAATCTTAAAAGGACCAACCCTCATGATATCACATCCATCTTTACAAGCGAGGGTTAGAGACGTGGCGCTGCATGAGGTTGTTCATCAAGTTAAACAAGAATGCCATGACAAATGTCAACAATGGGAGAGCTTGCACATCACCTTCAGCTTCTTCCAATTCTTGTAGTCGCCATGCTATTTCTTCAAGGGGTGTGCGGTTTGGCATCCTTCTTTTGAGCAATGTCCTTGAGGACCTTCCTGATGATCTTCTGAAGTTGGTGAACTCGTATCAAGTATGCCCAACACTTAGTTTCATGATGACCACAACCTTTGCATTCCTTATAAATGATCACCCTCCTTCATGGCTTGTGGCTTTGTTGGGGTGGTGCTTCCACTCGCATCATGCGTGATTGAAGTACAAGCTTCACGTGCCAAAAAATCAGCAACTAGATTTCGAGCTTGAGGGATATGCTGAATTTTTACCTCTTCAAATTGGTTGCAAAGTTCCAATGCTTGTTGATGTCATGGAACCAAGCCTTTTCTCCGCACCTTCCACCTTCCACTAACTTGTTCACACACTAGTTGAGAATCTCCTTGCACTTCAAGTTGCTTGGCATGATGTTCTTGTGCCTTTTGTAGCCCAAAAATGAGCACCAAGTACTCAGCTTGATTGCAAGTACTTGCAGGTGTAGACTTGCTGTAACAATACTCCTCACCACCCAGTGAAGTGAGCTTCACACCCACACCAGCAACCTTGGTCGAAGGTTTGTAAGCTCCATCAAATTGAAGGATCCAAGATGTCATCACACCAAGACTAAAATTCAGACATTCCAAGTTTCTCGGTAGTCCAAGATAGGTAGGAGGAGAGGGTGGGGAGAATTCAACACTTGAGCCAAACGTTCAGCACCAAATAAACTTGCAATCCTTTGTTGATAGTTTATCTTTAGACCAAAAATAATTACAACTTGAAGCTCGAAATGAGGCACAAAAGGTTGATTAGGTACAAATGGATTCCTTGGTCGAAACATTACCAACCATAGCCAAGGCCTAGAAACCTTTGTAGTCAGATTGAGAATAAACCATTCAGGACGAGCTTATCCACAGGAATTAACAAGCAGATGCACCAAATCTCCCCCCAAGCTTGGGGAGCATCCCATCCTTCGATGAAAGACACCGTTTTAATTACCTCTGAAGCAGCAAGTAGTTTGATCACCGCACAATGAGTAGAAGTAAAATCAAAGTTCTCCTAGCGTATCAGTAGTTCTTCACCATGAATCATCCACGGTGTATCATTCCACCTGTCATCTCCTTGAACAATGCACTGGACAATCAGCCGTTGAAGGTCGACATGAAGATCAAGGAAGAGATCTCGTGCATTGATAGCCATAAGGTGCAAAGGACCAGGTACCAAATCCTTAAATGCATCGAGAAGTGACATAAATATCCACCCTCCTCGTGTGGCGTGCATCCGTGAACTGAACTTGGAGAAGTTCTGAATCAACAATCTAGCAGGAGATGTGAATAGAGCACGTGAAATGAAGTACTTTTGCTTTTTACATCAAGAGCAAACTCCCCACGGTTAGAGAGTTATAGTTCCCGAGATTTCAATATATAAACAAAAATCATTACATTTTCATCACTTCCAACTTGTTGGCCCAATGATAAGTCTCCCTTTTCTGAAGGGGGAGGTCTTGGGTTCAAATCCTACTCTTTAATAAAAAGAGAGGGGAGGAGAGGAGAAGGAGAAGAGAGGGGAGGAGAGGAGAAGGAGAAGAGAAAGAGAAAGAGAAGAGAAGAGAGAGGGGGGTGCGGGATCTGCTGTTATAGTTTTGCAGAAACTCAAAAAAACTGTCCGCGACCAAAAGATGTAGCAGCCCAGAAAACTGTCGCACGGGTGAACACAGTAGATGCACGAAGTGAGAAAACTGTCCATGACCACAAGACGTAGTAGCCCAAAAAACTATCATGCGGGTGAACACAGTAGACGCATGAAGCGAGAAAACTATTCGCAACCAGAAGACACAAGAGCCCAGAAAACTGTCGCACGGGTAAACACAGTAGACGTGCGAATCGAATGCACGCACAGTAGTTTAGAAGGAGCACAGATGGTACAGTTTTACAGATGCGACCAGTACAAGCAGAAGATTCGCCACTAGTCATAAAGATTTTGATCTCAGCAGCCACACCATTTCTATTAGCCGGAAAAGAAATCAGGACCAGAGGCTAGAGGCTAAGCATGGTAACGCTCGAGGGCCATACAGGAAAGGAGATCGTGATGGCGAAACATTATCATGGGAGGGGAAAAGGAATTAGAAGGGAAGGGAATGAAGAGGGAGACTATGACACAAGGGACAAGGGAGAGGGGGAAGAGAAGCATGTGCATGATAGGAGGAGGAATGTAAAGATGGAGACATCAAGGGAAGAGGACCATGCTTTATTTGAAGGAAAGGATGAGAGGGAAATATCAAAGTACTAGCTAGGTGGCTTTACAAGAATGAGTGTATCTCATCAACTGGAATAGCCCCCTCCTTTTATAGCCAAAAGAGGGGGTCTCTCCCAATTAATGCATCCTCCCACATGCATGGTGTGTGTGGAAAAGTCTCCCATGTGGGTTAGGTGGTTACGTACTCTCAATTGTGTGCGACAACCCTTTGCCTCAATTTTCCACATAAATCAAGCCCCATATCTCAAGTCTATGATACTCCCTCCGTCTCTTCCCAATTTTATAATATGTTCAAACCTCTAGGAGGACAAGTGGAGGGTTGGCACAAGGAATCTTGCCACCTCATCCTACTTTCCCCATTACTTAACTGGCTCTCTTGGACCTTCCATACCTCCCCCATAGGGGCCTATCCTATATGGAGGGAATAACCCAATATAATATCCATCTCCACCTATTTTATATTACTTCTCCCATGGACTTTGAGCCATAACTCACTAAATGCAACCTAGGTGGAGGGGTGGCACATGGAGGAGCCATGCCACCTTACCTTTTATAGTATTGCTACCATGGATTATGTACAACACACCTTATGGGTCCTCTTACGTGGAAGGATGGCACATGGTCATGCCCTGCCACCTTAACCCTGGGCCCTACGCACACCATATTTTATTATACTATTGCCACATATACAAACACACACACATATTAATGCCTTTTTCTTTAGACCATTTTATCCATAACAGTGTGTAGTAGACATTTACAACACCCCTTTCCATAGTGAAGAGTAGACAAATTTGGAGTAGGAAAGAGAAATGTTTAATACATAATCTTTTCAATAAACATCACAAAAAATGAAGTAGCATTAAAGGATGAACAATTTTTTCCAAAAGAGAATGTGAGCAGTAAAGCTTTGATAAGTCATTGGTAGCATCACTTTTATTGAAGAGGGGAGTCTGCCTACCTACCACCATCCAACAAGCAAAATAGTGAGAACCATTTTTATCTTTAGTTGGAAAGACAGGTGTCATAAACGCCCCTCCCTTGTTATCAGAGTCACAATAAAAATCTATACTTGGGCATACACTTATCAAGCTTAAATGTTCAAACAAGATTTGTTTGGATAAAATGATCAGCAATCTAGAGGTTAAAGAGAGAAATTATGAACCTTTGTAGAAGGGGGGGGGGGGAGGGGGGGAAATTTAATACAATTTAATGGAAAAAGAGGGGGGGGAGGGGCATGGCGTAATTAATGTAAAATAATGGGGGGGGAAGGGTGGGGGGTTAATGTAAAAAGATGTGGTGTGAAATTGAACAAATGAAGATGGAAAGTTTAAATGTATGGTTAAGGAGGAGGGTTAGAAGAGGTTTGATAAGGGGGGTTTGATAAGGGGTATGACTAAAAGTTTGGCAAGATAAATGAAAAAATAGAAAAGAAGGGAAGGGGGAATAATTAAAAAAAAGTGATAAGGTTTTAGAAGTAATAAAATTACGCTTTAAGTAAAAGTAAAATTTACTTTTAGTGTAAAGAAGTTAGAAGCATAAAAGAAAAAAGCCAAAGGAGACTTATAAGAGTGCTTTAAATACAAAAGGATTTAAAGAGTTAATACTAAGTATAAAGAAAAAAAGGAAGGAAAAGAGAAACATAAAAAGGGGGATTTAAAAACAATAAAAGGATTACTTAAAATTTTGATGAAATTTATATGAAAGAGAGACCTAAAATTATGGGAGAAGTACGTGAAAGCTGAGTAAAAGAAAAAAAAAGGACCTGTTCAACCATGATGATATAGAGCCAAAGGTTCAAGATGGTATGGCACAAGTATAGAGTGTGTGTGGATGCGAGGAGGTTAAGTGCAATCACCATGTTGCACAATGGGCTATAGGAGCAGTAGAGTATGCAGCACAGACGGTGAGACGCAATGGGAGGGGAGAGAGACCACCGAGGTAAGGGCTTGGCAGGTGTAGGTACCATAGAATAATACACAGTAGTCAAGGGGCTTAGCATAGGCGACAATCGGGAGTGTAGATAGCGCAGGCGAGGGAGGAGTAGAGAGGGCCAATTGTGCAGGAGAGTAGACACTGTGCAAGCAAGCATGAGGGCGCAGTCGTGCGACCTCTAAACTCAGGATTCAAGAGGGCCTTCGAAGCCTGAATACTGAAGGAGCAAGAGGCACGGGCAGGGAAAGTGAGATAGCGAGGATAGCAGAACCATCGGGGCAACGGGTCAGTCGGGGGTAGGAGTATAAAGACATGAGTAGGAGGAGGTGAACCAATGGGAGAGGAACTTGTGGGACTCCAATTCAGGAGAACAAGAGACTTGGAAGTGGGAAGGAATGAAACCATAAATAGGTGAGTGAAATGCAGTCAAGGAAGTCAGGGAGTTGAGGGAACCCACTAGTCGAGGAGTTGGAAAGGTAGGGGGGGTGGGTGGTTGGGAGTAGCTATGTTTGGGAGAGAGGTTAGGTTAGGTTAAGAGTGAAGGAAAGAATAGTTTAGAAATAGGAAAAAGTTAGGGGAAAGTGAGAGAAAGGGGGAATAACAGAAAAGTTTGTGGAAGGGGGATTAGGAAAATTAGGGATAGGGGAATTACTTGGCAGGGGGCGGGGGGTAGGGGGGTGGGGTTTGGTTTGGTTTAGGGAAAGGTTTGGCAGGGTATAAGGAGATAGAGGAATTTAACAAAGTAAAAAAAGGGCAAAATATGAAGGAATACTTTGGGTAAAATGTAGGAATCTCTTCACCTTCTCGACGTCCCATATATCCAAATATCCATTAACTCCGGTATGAATAGTATCTACTTGTTCTTCTATTGAGAAGGAAAAATATATGGGGGAGCAAAGGAAAAAATCTCGGGGGGGTCAGTCGTCATATGTAACCCTGTCACGTGAGTTCAACAGAAGGATATTTTTAATATCTAAATTTTACAAAAATTAATTTACATAAGGGAGTTTTTTTAATGATTTTGGGAAAATTTTACAGATTTATATAGAAAAAGGGTACATTTTATTAATGGAAAAATTACAGATAAGGGATTTTACAAATAGGCCTTGAACGCACGTGATATTGAGGGTTTTTACATAGTGACCCCCCCGAGGAAAAAATAGGGGAAATAGAAAGAAAGGGAAAATAGGGAAAGGGAGAGGGGGGTTTTGGGAAAAATTAGAGGGAGAAAGGGGAGAGTAGGGGAAAATTAGGGGAAATTACGGGGGAATTAGGGCCAATTTGGGGAGAAATAGGAAAAGCAGAGTTTAAAATAGGAAAAAATGAGGGGGAAATTAGCGGAAAAGGGGGGGGGGTAAAGTAAAGTGAGGTGTAAAAAAGGGAGATTTTTGTTTTAGTTAAAAAAGGAAAATTAGGGAGAATAGATACTTAGAAAATTACGAACAAAGGAGGAGACTTATTTTAAATACATTTTAAAGGAAAGGGAAATTAGGGGAGTAGAAAAGAAGAAAAAAAGGGAAATAAAAAGGAACCCGAGGGATATAAAGGGAATCAAAAAGGAATTGTGTGTGTGTGGGGGGGGAAAAGAGGAGGGGGGGGAATTAAGGGGAGAATAAGGGAGTTAGGAGGGAAATAAATTAGGGAAATTAAGGGGGGTTGTCAAGGGGAGCTCTAATGAGCAAGTGGTTAAACCAATGGGGGAAGGAATAGTAAGTGTGTGTGTGTGTGTGTGTGTGTGTGTGTGTGCGCGTGTGTGTGTACCCACCTTTGCCCCAATAGGGTACAACACACTAAGTGAGTCAGTAGGTCATCACCTAGTGTGATGACCTACTATCTACCCGAAGAGAATAAGAAGTATTGAGAAGTGCAATTTAAAGTAATGGAAATGGAAGAGAACTATTTGAGTGAGCAAAAAACATCACAAAAAACGAAGTAGCGTCATTAAAGGATGAATAATTTTTTTCAAAAGAGAATGTGAGCAGTAAAGCTTTGATAAGTGATTGGTAGCATCACTTTTATTGAAGAGGGGAGTCTGCCTACCTGCCACCATCCAACAAGCAAAATAGTGAGAACCAATTTTAACTTTAGTTGGGAAGACAGGTGTCATAAATGCCCCGCCCTTGTTATTGGAGTCACAATAAAAATCTATACTTGGCCATACACTTATCAAGCTTAAATGTTCAAACAAGATTTGTTTGGGTAACACGATCAATCTAGAGGTTAAAGAGAGAAATTATGAACCTTTATAGAAGGGGGGGAAGGGGGGGAAATTTAATACAATTTAATGAAAAAAGAGGGGCGGGGGGAGGGGTGGTAATTAATGTAAAATAATGGGGGGGGGGGAAGGGTGGGGGGTTAATGTAAAAAGATGTGGCAGGAAATTGAACAAATGAAGATGGAAATTTTAAATGTATCGCTAAGGAGGGGGGTTAGAAGACATTTGATAAGGGGGGTTTGATAAGGGGTATGACTAAAAGTTTTGCAAGATAAATGAAAACATAGAAAAGAAGGGAAGGGGGAACAATAAAAAACAGGTGATAAGGTTTTAGAAGTAATAAAAATTACGCTTTAAGTAAAAGTAAAATTTACTATTAGTGTAAAGAAGTTAGAAGCATAAAAGAAAAAAGGCAAAGGAGACTTATGAGAGTGCTTTAAATACAAAAGGATTTAAAGGGTTAATACTAAAGTATAAAGAAAAAAAGGGGGGAAATAAAGAAGCATAAAAAGGGGGATTTAAAAACAATAAAAGGGTTACTTAAAATTTTAATGAAATTTATTTGAACAAGAGATCTAAAATTAGGGGAGAAGTACGTGAAAGGTGAGTAGAACCTGTTCAACCATGATGATATAGAGCCAAAGGTTCAAGGTGGTATGGCACAAGTATGGAGTGTGTGCGGATGCGGGGAGGGCAAGTGTGGTCATCATGTCGCATAGCGGGCTGTAGGAGCAGTAGAGTAGGCAGCATAGACGGTGAGATGCAACGAGAGGGGAGAGAGACCACCGAGGTAAGAGTGCTCTCAATGAAAGTGGAACGGAAGAGGGAGAGAGAGAAACAAAGAGCCACACATGTTTTTTGTGGGTGCAGAACACCCTAATCTTCTTTTTTCATTCATTTATATATGTGTTTGAGTATTGTACATAACCGGGGTAAAGGCACTGTGACCTTTAACCCTCACAACCTCCCACTTAAAGGACAATGTGCCTTTAAGGGAGAACAACCACTGAGCATACTATCCAATGCCAATCAATACACAACAATACTCAAACTGCAGACTAGGTAAACTCTTCATCAGCATATCTGTAGGGTTATCATCTGCATGAACCTTGACAAGCTCTATGCACTTGTCCTCATGAAATGGTACCTGACCTCATGTGTTTGTTCTTTGCATGAAAGGCCGAATTCCGTGCTAGCTGAATAGCACTCATGGAATCACTATGCAATGTTGGTACACCTGTATGAATCCCCAAATCTCCCACTAGCTGATCAAGCCATATAGCCTCCTTGCAACCCTCTGTGGTTGCAACATACTCAGCCTCTGTGGTAAACAAAGCAACGCACTTCTGTGCATGAGACATCCACGACACTGCACCACCTGCAAAGGTGAACACATAACCAGCAGTGGATCTCCTACTATCCACATGCCTTGCATAGTCTGAATCTGTGTACCCAAGTGCATGCATGTCTCCTCTACCAAAGCAGATGCACATCTACTTGGTACCCTTCATGTACCTCATGATGCACTTAACTACCTCCCAATGCCTCTTTCCTAGATTAGCCATATACCGGCTAACAACTCCCACTACAAATGCAATGTCTGGTCTAGTAGCTATCATAGCATACATAAGACTCCCAACCACTGATGCATAAGGAACCTTGGCCATCATGGCCCTATCCTCATCTGATTTGGGACTATCTGTATGACTCAATTTCACATATGGAGGCAATGGAATACTCACTGCCTTCCCCCCCTCCATATTGAAATGGTGCAATACTTTTGTAACATACTCCTTCTATGAAAGCCAAAGGAGTTTCCTACTCCGATCATGCTTGATGCGCATACCAAGAATATGACTTGCAAGTCCCAAATCCTTCATATCAAAGGCCTCATGCAACTTGGTCTTTAATGCATCTAGCTCATAAGTATTCTTGCTAGCCAATAGCATATCATGCACATATAGTGCCAGGAGTACCAGGCTATTATCCTTAGCCCTTTTAGTGTAGAGGCAGTGATCAATTTCACTCCTAAAATCTTGGAACCGAATGAAAGCATCAAACTTCTGATACTATTCTATAGGCGCTTGCTTAAGACCATAGAGACTCTTCTTCAGCTTGCAAACTAAATGCTCTTTGCCATTTTCTTCAAAGCCTTCCGGCTGCACCATGTAAATTTCCTCATGCAGATCCCCATGCAAGAAAGCTGTCTTGACATCCATTTCCATAAGCTCCATATCCTCTACTACCACTAGTCCAAGCAAGCATCTAAGTGTGGTCATCTTCCAACCAGAGAGAATATCTCATTAAAGTCCACACCCTTCTCTTGCTTGAACCCTTTAGTGACCAAATGGGCCTTGTACCTAGGCACATCATCACCTGTGACCTTCATCTTGTAGACCCATTTACATGGCAATGCTTTCTTTTCATATGGCAAAGAAACCAAGTCCCAAGTCTTATTCTTCATAAGTGAACTCATCTCTAATTGCATATGCATAGCATACTCCCACTTGTGTTGATCCTTGCGTATCATAGCCTCTCTGTAGAAGAAGGCTCCCCGCAATCAGTAAGCATCACATAGTCTACCCCTGGAACAAACCTATCAAGCGGTCTAGACACTCTAGATGATCTCCTCAAGGGCATTTTAGCTTGCTGTCCCACCTGCATATCAGCCACATTTGGCTCATCATTTCCACCAATAGATGATCCATCATCTACCCTTAATTGTATACCTATGGGAGTACTTGGTGGTAGTATTTCTTGCACATTTGGTGCATGGACAGCTTGCTGTCTATCAACATATGTAGGTGGATTCACATCCTAGAAAGTGATTCTCCTCATTTCCACATCCCTCATGGATGCCTTATGCATCTTCTTCTCATTGAAGGCTACATCATGGCTGCATATGATCTTCTTTGCTTCTGGATCCCAGAGACAATAGCCCATCTCTCCAGTTTCACCATAACCTAGAAAGATGCATTTCCTAGACTTAGGATCTAGCTTCTTTCGAAGCTATTTTGGCACATGTGCATATGCCTCACACCCAAATATATGCAAATGAGAGTAAAAGGGCTTCTTGCCACTCCATGCCTCTTCAGGAATACCACCATCCAAACTCTTACTAGGTGATCTATTGATCACATGCACTGCAATTTTCATTGTCTCAGCCCAAAAACCACCAGAAAGACTTGCATTGGAAAGCATGCATTGCAACCTCTCTTGAATGGTACGATTCATCTTTTTTGCAACTAGATTTTGCTCTATAGTACGAGGGGATGTGAGCTCCCTCTTAATCCCACATGTATCACAAAAATGCTGAAAGTCATGAGAGCGATACTCTCCACCATTGTCAACCTGTAGGCATTTAAGTGTTCTATCTGATTGATTCTCAACCAAGGCTAGCCATTTCTGAAATACCTGGAACACATCACTCTTCCGAGCTATAGCATAATCCCACACTTTCCTAGTTGCACCATCAATGAATGTCACATAGTATTCAGCCTTGCCTAATGACCATGTAGGCATGGCACTACATACGTCTGAAGGCACCAAATCAAGCTTTTCAAACTCTTTCTTTCCCCTTCTTTTATGGGCTGATTTAGTCTACTTCCACCAATAGAGACAATGCTCACAAAATTCAAATTCAAAGAAACTTAAATGCGGTACATAACCCAAATAGCATAAGAGTTTCATCCCATTTTGGCTCATATGGCCCAACGGGCAATGCCATAAAGAAGTGCTTGGCTGCTCAGTTATTCCAACAACATGATCAAACACCCCTAATACATGCAACGGATACAAAGTCCCACACTTGGCACCTCTAGCCAAAAGCATAGAGCCCTTCTAAATTTTCCAACTCCAAGTACCAAAGATGGTTTGAAAACCAGCATCATCTAGCTGACCCATTGAAATGAGACTCTTGGTCAGCTTAGGAACATGTCTCACATTTTTCAAAATAAATGCAGACCCATTTGCAAAAGAAAACTTTTTGTCACCTACTCCCACTATGTCACATGCATAGTCATTTCCAAGATGCACACAACTTCTCTTTCCACTGTCATAAGTGGAGAAGCATTCCCTATCAGGAGTTACATGGAATGAAGCACAGAATCCAAAATCCAATCCTTGGAATATGCATCATCTGAAGTGGTAAGCAACTTTGCAAATTAACTAGACATGAAGAGAATGTCATTGTCACTATCATGTGTGACTGCATTGATCTCCTTGATCTTCACTTTTCCTTTTTCCTCCCTTGGACTCTCTTCCTTTTGATTTGCACCCCAATTCGCATTCTTTTTCTTATACTTTTGCTCTCTTTTAAGCTTGTAGCAATCCTTTTTCATGTGGCCCTTCTTGCCACAATAGTGACACTCAATATTCCATGCCCTAGACTTGCTACGGAACTTCCCTCTTTCTTGAAACTTCCCCCTGGACTGTGATCTGCCCCTTTGCACATTTAAGGCTGCATCTTGCTTGTTGCCTTCCATTGACTTCCGTCTAATCTCCTTAGCCAACAAGCTACCAACCACATCATCAAAGTTCAATACTCCACCAGGTGCAAAGTTACTGATAGCAGTATGGAAAGTATCCCATGATGATGGTAATGAGCATAAGAGAAATATTGCCCTCATTTCTGCATCAAAATTCAGCTTTTGAGCTTGAAGCTAACTAAAAATGATATTAAATTCATTCAAGTGCAAAGCTATGGATACTCCCTCCTTCATGTGTAGCTCAAACAATCTCTTCATGAGATAGGTAGTCTCTTTCTCATATGTAGCACACAACTTTTTCCATAAAGCTTCCGTAGTCTTTTCAGTGACTATTGTAAAATAAACTATCTCCCCAAGATGAAGTCTAATGGTAGACTTTGCCAATGCATCCAACTCATTCCATTCTTCTGTGGACATAGCTGTAGGCTTAGCTACAATCCCTTGCAAGGGTTTTATCTGCTTCTTTTGAATAAGCACATCCTTTATCTGTTCTTTCCACAAAGAAAAGTTTATCCCATCAAACTTTTTAATGCTGAAAAACTCCTTTTCAGACATGGAAGAGGATGCCATGATGCAAATAAAGCAAAATCCCAAATGCTAGTGCCTACAAGAGAGAATGACACCAAATACCAGGTGCACCCAAATGTGTATGCCACAATAGAGTGAAATATCACCAAATTTCAAAGCTCAAAGCATCAAAATATACAACTAACTCATGTGCATGTACTATGCATCCATATGAGCAAATTTGGCCCAAAAGAAAATGCCAGCTGTGATGGCAATCCAAAATGCCAATAAGTGCCAAATGGCTCAAGCATAAACACCGTCCATGGGCATATGCATCAATAATATCTCATCCAAGAGAGCATAACACTATCAGTGCATCACCTGCAATGTGTCAAAGCTATCCCTCAGCATAAAATAGCATCCATGTGCAAAGTGTCCATAAAAACGAGCATCCCACAAGGCAATCTGGGCCTATCAATGCATCCAATAACAATTGCAATGCATCCAAATGGCCTATAAATCATCTACTGCAACCCAATGCACACCACGAATGAGCACACATGGCTCAAACTGCAACCAGAGTGGTCTGCATAAGGTATGCTCAAGAAATCATGGTCCCACGGCAATCACTGCTACTAAAAATAGAACCTGAGATGCCTCAAAACATGGGCGCCATTGCATAATCAAACTCAGCAAGACAATCTGCAAATATCTCTCTTCTGCTAGAACTCCAAAATCCCAATCGATGAGTGAGAAATGGGAGTCAACACTTATCCACTGCCATGTGGCATAAATCTAAGGTTCCAAAACCTTAGAATGAAAAATGCATAATAGAGAGACGAAATCAAATACACAGAGATCTATAACTCTGAAAATACTCCACCGAATCGTGTAAGAATTGATAGGTAGGGGTTTTTAGGTGTATGAAATGAATGGGACATACGGTTTTGGAAACCGTGGTCCCAATCACTAAGTCCAACACAAGGAGGACTCAAATACGTTTTTGGAAACTGAACTATTTGTAAACTCCATCGGAGTGCAAATGATGAGCATCATAGAAGTTTTAGGACCTCCTAAGTCTATCGGAACTGACACATCTATAAATGGTTGCTCCAAACTTCAGTTCCAACACCCGGGTAGAAAAACGTTAAAACTGACACAGTGAGTCAAAATCCCAACGAAATGATCCCAAATTCAAGAATGAAAGTGTTTCCAAGATCTTGAAGTGAAATGGACACCAAAAGTAGGCAATGGTTGCCTCTACAAGTCAATACAGAGTCTCTGTCGTCAAACGGAACAAGGAAAAGCTCAAAAAATGGCTTTTTTTTTTTAAACACTTAATAGGGTCTCAAAACCACTTTGCAAAACCAAAGTGACTTTTCCAAAGGTTCCTTCAAGGTCTCTGTGCACTCGGATGCAAGTAAAGTCACCCACAAAGCTTCCCACAGAGCTTCTCCTTCCTCCCACAAAGCTCCTGAGCTTCTAGGCGTTCAAGCACGCTTAGCTAAATCACCTGGGCTCTTATACCAGTTGAGAGTGCTCTAAACAGAAGCAAAACGGAAGAGGGAGAGAGAGAAATAGAGAGCCACACATGTTTTTGGTGGGTGTAGAACACCCTAATCTTCTTTTTTCATTCATTTATATATGTGTTTAAGTATTGTACATAATTAGGGTAAAAGCATAGTGACCTTTAACCCCCACATGAGGTAGGGGCCTAGCAAGTATAAGTACCGTAGAGTAGTGCACAACAATCGAGAGGCTTAGCATAAGCGACAACCGAGAGTGTAGACAGTGTAGGCAAGGGAGGAGTAGAGAGGGCCAACTGTGCAGGAGAGTGGACAGTGTGCAAACAAGCATGAGGGCGCAATCATGTGGCCTCTGAACTCGGGACTCAGGAGGGCCTCCGGAGTCTAAAAACTAAAGGAGGAGGAGGCACGGGCAGCAAGAAAGTGAGATAGCGAGGATAGTAGGACCATCGGGGCAACGGGTCAGCCGGGGGTAGGAGTATAAAGACATGAGCAAGAAGCAGTGGGACTTCAATTCGGGATAGCAAGAGACTTGGAAGTGGGAAGGAGTGAAGCCTTAAATAGGTGAGTGAAATGCAGTCGGGGAATTCAAGGAGTTGAGGGAAGCAGCTAGTTGGGGAGTTGGAAAGGTAGGGGGGTTAGGAGTAGTTATGTTTGGGAGAGAGGTTAGTTTAGGTTGAGAGTGAAGGAAAGAATAGTTTAGAAATAGGAAAAAAATAAGGGAAAGTGAGAGAAAGGGGGAATAACGGAAAAGTTTTGGGGGGGGGGGATTAGGAAAATTAGGAATAGGGGAATTATGGGGGGGGCGGGGAGGGTGGGGTGGGTTTTGGTTTGGTTTATGGAAAGGCTTGGTAGGGTGTGGGTTAGGTAGGGTATAAGGAGATAAAGGAATTTAACAAAGTAAAAAAAGGGCAAAATATAAAGGAATACTTTGGGTAAAAAGATTTTTTTTGGGAAGGAAAAATATATGGGGAGAGAAGGAAAAAATAGGAGAAATAGAAAGAAAGGGGAAAATAGGGAAAGAGCGGGGGCGGGGGGGAGGGAGGGTTTGGGAAAAATTAGAGGAAGAAAGGGGAGAGTAGGGGAAAATTAGGGGGAACTAGGGGGAATTAGGGCCAAGTTGGGGAGAAATAGAAAAAGTAGAGTTTAAAATAGGAAAAGATTAGGGGAAAATTAGTGGAAAGGGGGGGCGGGGGGGAATTAAAGTAAAATGAGGTGTAAAAAAGGGAGATTTTTAGTTCAAAAAGGAAAATTAGGGAGAATACATACTTTGAAAATTACAAACAAAGGAGGAGACTTATTTTAATTAAATTTTAAAGGAAAGGGAAATTAGGGGAGTAGAAAAGAAGGAAAAAAGGGAAATAAAAAGAAACCCGAGGGATATAAAGGGAATGAAAAAGGAAGAGTCTGTGGGGGAGGGGGGATTAAGGGGAGAATAAGGGAGTTAGAAGGGAAAGAAATTAGGAAAATTAAGGATTAAACCAATGGGGGAAGGGATAGTAAGTGTGTGTGTGTGTGTGTGTGTGTGAGACAAGACAACAACCCCTTTTGCATAGTTAAAGACAAAGGAGTCAGGGAAGAGAAAAATAGAACTTTAAAGAGTAAAGGAAGTACTTGAGTGAATAGGTGAAAACACCTATGAGATTGTATAAAAAAAGGAATGCCAATAATGTTTTAGCGAAAAAAAATTGCAAACAAAATTCGAGCCGATGAAGTCCTGACAAGCATCTCTTTTATTGAAGAGGAGAATCTACCTACTTGCCACCATCCAATAAGAAAACATGGTAAGAACCACCATAACTTTGATTGGCAAGACAGGTGTCATAAACACTCCTCCCTTGTTATTGGGGTCACAATAAAATAGAAACTTAATCACGAACTTGCCTAGCAACTGTGAAGAGCTGTATGTGAGAAGAAAGTGGGAGTTTTAAAGGAGTAGGGTGAAAAAGCTCCTTATGGATAGCAAAAAAGTGTGGAAATAAAAGGTTGGTTTGGAAAATTATAGTAGAAATAGGAAGGGATTAAAGTACTGAGAGAAATAGAGCAAATTCAAGGTAATTTGGGAAGTATTAGGGAGTGTTGGTGAGAGGAAAGGGGAAGAAAATAGAAAGAAAAGGGGAAAAGGGGGGGGGGATAATGAATTTAGGAGAAAAAAATAGGAAGTATTTAGGGAGATAAGAGAGTAATTAGAAAGGATTTAGAAAATAGGGAGAAAATAATAATAATAATGGTTAGAAAGGTCCATAATTATTAATAAATTAGAGGTAAGTTTAGGAAACTAGAATAAGAAAGATAAGTTGAAGATTTCATCTTTATAAAGAAGTTAGGAAAGATAGTGAGTAAGAAAATAAGGAAAAATAGGGAGAAATTAAGGGGACAATGAAGAAAATTAAAAAATAGAAAAGGAATAAAGAAGAAACTTGGAAAACTTAAGGGGGAATAGAAAAAAAGGGGGATTTAAGGGGAAAATAGAAAGGAATTATATAGAAGTAGAGAGGGGGGAAGGGGAAGGGGGGGCAGATTTAATGAAATAAATAACAAGAAATGAAGAAAAAACAAAGTCAGATACAGGGGGGAAGGGGGGGAGATTTAATGAATTTGGAAGGAGAAGGGAGAGGGGGAAAGGAAATCAAGAAAAAGAGAATAAATAGGTAGAAAAAAAGAGGGGGAAGGGGGGTGTTGTTGATATATGAAGAAAGAGGGGGACTTTAATAAATGAAGAAAGAGAGGGAGGGGGACCTACGAGCCCATCTAAAGAAATGCAAAATATGATGAAGGCGATGCCGAGATCGTGCATAACCGTAGGTTTTGGTAGTCATACAGTGGTGTAGACTTGCAGTACGCCTTTTATAGAAGCAATAGAGTAGGCGACTCAGCGGGCAATGAGTGCACTGAAGGCTTTGAAGGTGCTAAAGGTACGGGAAAAGAGCAAGAACTTGAGGGTTGAACTAAAGACACCAACACGGGAGTCAGGGCAACGATGGGATGGGACTAGTACGAGAGGTAATTAGCATGAGAGGCGAGGCAAAAGCGGTTAGACAGTCATGGGGGCAGTCAATAGTGTTTAGCATGAGTGGATAGTAGGCATGGGTGAGAGGAAGTAGCATAGAGTAGGAGGTCTTTAATAAGCGAGGGAGTCCATAGGTTGGGGAGGGGTCAGGAAATAGAGAGTCGGGGGAATGGAGAGCTAGGTTTTATGTTGGTTAATGAATAGTTAGCGGCGAGTTTAGTAGTAAATAGGTTTAGGGAGTTTAATTAAAGGGGGTTAGGAGTAGTTTAGGAGGTTTAACTAAGTTTTAAAAAGAGGAGAAAGATAAAAAAGAAATACAAGGATACTTCAAAACTTGAGAAATACAAGGAAAATTGGGAAAATAATCTCAAAAAGAATAAGTAATAAAGGAAAGTAAGAAAATTTAATAAAGGAAATAAAAATTAGGAGATAAGGAAGAAAAAATAAAAAAAACCAATAAAATTAGAAGAAAGAAAAATCAAAAGAAAATTATATGGAATTAGAAAAAACGATTAATAAAAAATAAAAAAGCCATTAATAAAGTATAAAAAGGGGAAAAAGGGACGGAAAAATAAGGGTAAAAGAGATAAGAACAAAAGAAAGGAAAACATTGAGGTTTTTAAAAAAAATTTAAGGAAAACAATGAAAAATATATATTTAAATGATAAGAAAAATTGGGGATAAAGTATTAAAGAAAGGGAGAAGAAATAAGGAAATTTAGGAAAATAAAGGGAAGGAGGGGTAAATAAGGAAAAAAATTGGGTGGGAAGATAAAGGAACAAGGGTTTAAACAAAAGGAGGAAGGGGTAGGATGCGCGCATGTGTGCGCACGCGTGTGTGTGTGTACATCTACTATGTTTCAAGGCTAGTCAATCGTGCATTACTTTGTTTTGTCATTTTGAGATGACTTTGGGAGATGGGTGGTAGGAGGATTATGTGTAGGTGTTTTGTGTGCATTAAATTAGTGGTTAATTTGTGTGTCCTGTGTGTATGGAATTTGCATATAGGTACCCCTACAATTCAATAAGAAGAACATAATTAAATGTGATATGCAACTCCAAGACAATTTCAAGATGCAATACTAGCAAATTCCTTTTCAGTTGTATAATATATCAGCTGCCTACAATTGCATGAACAACTGAACTAGAAATTTATTACAGTTGCATGCATAAGCCAATGAAATAAAATTTCATCATAGTGTTTGTGGGGGTATGGTGTGGACAATGCTTGTGAATTCGTGCATGCATTAGTTTGATGACAGTCACTGCTAGAGTTGCAAGAAGCAATTGGCTACCCTCTCCCTTATCAATCAAATCCTTGCACTTCTCTTTGTATTGGGAAATAGTTCCTTGAGGATATAGCTCTGGGAATTTATTGGAAGAATTACTTATTTACATATGCGAATTTTGAATGTATATACCCAAATGTCACGAGCTTCGAAGGATATCTTTGTCATTTGCAACATGAGAATTGCATACTATTCCCTTTCGACTCCTTCGCCTTTACATTGGTTGAAACATATGTGTTTCAAAAACAAACCTTTTATCAAAGTTCTGAGAGCCTGTATAAGAAGTATGAGAAGCCCAATTCCCTTCAAAGAAAGTTGCTGATACAACTTGTAATTCAAGATCGAAGCATGAATGTTTTCCCTTTGAAATCTCCTATGAGCAATTGAACACAAGAGAAAGACAAAAACATGGTTGGCAAACATGAAACATAGCCTAAAGAATATTGTATAGCAAGAAGGAGAGAGAAAAATGAAGGAAAATTATGGTTGCCATGTAATAACAATACCCTTCACACAATATAACACTATACTCCATCAAGTGCAAGGTTGTAAACATAAGGAAATCTATAATTACTAGAGGTGACACAAATCAATTATTGCAAGAAGAAAACATCAACTCTCAAGACATATCAATAATACCAACTACTCATAAGAAGAAGATGATGAAAATATGTATTGATGATAATGTCAGTAATCAAAAAAACATAGAGATGGTTGTGAGTTCATCAAAACATGTGAAAAAAAATATGAGGAAAATAAAAGACACTCCTTCGTATGATTACCTATCATGCAAAAGAATGAAATACAAGAAGCAAAGTGTCTATACTACGAGGAAAACCTACAAATGGATAGCAAAAAAAAGAGGAAATTTTAATATCACATTCAAAGCAAAACATTGTAGAATCTACCATGATTGCAAGAAAGCAATTGAGCAAAATACCTTGTCAAAGTACTTCACACCATTGCAGATTAATTTGAACATGCCACTGCATACCGTGGAATACTAAATGAAGTGGGAGAACAACTAGTAGCCCCCCATCTAGCATTCACATAGATTAGAGAAATGAGTTTCAATGGACAGCTAGGAATCACTAGAAGCATCATCAATGTGTTTTGTTGACATAAGTAAAGTGCAACGTATATTGCCATGCTTCTTGAATTAGGACCACTCCATAGTGATTGGAATAAAAAATAAAATGGAATACAAATCTACTTATGTAATAAAAAAAGCCCATCCAGACACTCTTCTAAAGGCACTCAACTATCTTATCAACACACCATTATACAAAGCCAAAAAAGTCAGCATAAATAATGATTGGTATAGAGACGTACTAGCAACAATAGCGGCAAAATATGAAAATGTCATAGAACAAAATAATTCAAGCAACAGTCCTAAACCTAAAGACAACATTGAGACTGACACGGTGGTGTAGAGGATTACCAAAAAGCGAGTGAGGAAAAGTGAGCAAACCAAAAAAAGTGAGCGAGCCAAAGAATCCAAACAAAACAATAATAGATTGACAAATCCTTATTTTAGCAACTATCTAAGTTCTTCAAAAGTCCATGAGAGAGTTGGACCTATGTCATTGCTAAGGCATCATTAGTAAAGACACACCCTATCTTTGCTCACTTTTACTCATTCAATTTTTTGTAATTTTCCATAATCAAGTTCTCTCTCTCCACCAACATAAGTGAGTTTAACAATGAAATCTTCCACACAAGTCAAAAGTTTCATAGGAGTTCTGGAATGGAATAGTCCACATTACATGCATGTGCAAATGCTTGGTTTTTGAAACTCTATTCATTCTTGGAACAAAACCCATGTTTTTCTATTTGCAAAAAAACCCTCCCTAATGAATTACTCTTACATCCCACCAATCCAACAAAATCTAAAAAGTACGTACATCCATTTCTTTAAAATGAATTAAATTCCAAAACAAATCAATCTTTCTTTATAGAAATCAATGGTAGAACCAAAATAGACAACATATTGACATGGTCCCTATTAGGTAAACTTTCCTCTAGATCCGATGCAAGAAATAGGCTCATTGTTTATTAAACTCACAATTTGATGAATGGAGTTTTACTAAATGGTGCAAAAGGTCATGATAATCATCGAAATCATGCCTTGCCATTCGTTTTGATATGTAACATGACCCCTTTTTTGAAATCAATGACATTTTTGAGTATCAATTGAGAGGCTACGTACATCGCCAAGCTACAAACTACAAGAAGAAGCTATGCAAAGAGGCCTTTGCTATGATGAATCAACTAGGCCCCCCACTTTCTTCATTAGATTTTCATGTGCAGAATGCTTGTGGGATCCATTAGTGAATGCTTTAAAAACAACTTCCAATTCGAACGATAACATGGAAGGACATTTGCAAATGCATGAGGACATGAACAAATTAATAAGATAAAGCCCTGTGTTGTGTGCAAGATATTACAGCCATAAGTTGCAAAACATGTTATTGAAAGACCAATTGATACTCGAAAATGTCATTGATTATTTTTTTGTCACCAAATTTCAAAGTAGAGGAAGCCAATATGAGCATGGGCTTTTCTAGGTTCTAAATCTACCACAATACAATCATAACAAGTATAATGATATTATATCATTCATAGATGAGTACTGAAACCAAAAAGAAAAATTCCTAACACACACAAAGCTTCACTTGATAATTTTAAAGAGAGAGCATCAAGACACCAAGAGACAACGACCACCAATTGGGTACAATATCCCCCCCTAGATGAGTGGCTCATGCTTCCTCAGCTAGAGTATTTATGATATTTCATAAAAGCACCAAGGAGCCAAAATTATCCCTCTCATCCAAAAATGAGGGATTTGCTTTACATAGCCATCTTAGGTCCCAAAATAAATTATGTCCTCAACAAAATATATTGCTCAAACTTGCAATAATAAAACAAATACAAAATTGGCCCATGGCCATTTATAATGCACTGTGCGACACCTTGATCGGTACCCTCGCACTAACTCCAATCCTGCCTATGAGTTCCATCACTTGTACTCAATCCGCCAATTACATTAGTTATTAACAATCGATTGAACGAATCACCGAATCAATCGATCCCAACATAATTGCACTCAAAGCATAATAATCAAGCACAACACCAATAACACTAGTGACATCAGTATTAACATGGAATCACCCACAATACCGACCATGTAGCATTGCAAAACACAAGCTAGTCAGGCGTTCCCAACTAACCACACAAAGTATCCACTAGGACCCCCGCCGCGTCCGATCCGCTCCTATGGAGTACTTTGTCATAGTCTCACTTGACTAAAAATAATAATGTCCAAAGCAAGATATATCAGAAATATAATTTCTGTAACATCCATCTTGCTTGGATTGCAATTGACCTCAGTTGCGTGTTTGATTATAGGAGCTAAGGAGACCTGGAAAAGTTTGAAAGAACCACTCAAGCATCCATTGAGCATCATCTCTTGGATGGTTCTTAAATTTGAGCAAGTATTTAGTATAGACATTTCCTTTTCGAGACAAGGTTTGTTGATGATCAACAATGCATTCGATTTCTAGAATTTCTTCTTCATCAACAATCAATGGGGCCTCTTCATAGATAGGATGAATAGGTAAAGGTTCTTTGAAGGGCTTTAAGAGGCTGATATGGAAAGCATTATGTATTTTCCAATTATCAGGTAATTCAAGTCTATAAGCTAGATCATTGATTTTTCTGAATCACCTTGAATGGTCCATAAAAATGTGGTGACATCTTGATTATTGGCCATTTCTCAACACTCGTCAATCTTCTTTTCTCAATCTGAAGAAGTACATAATCGCCTTCTTTAAAAAGCATATTTTTCTGTTTCTTATTAGCTTGTTTTGTGTACTTCTCTTGAGTGATTGCAATGGCTTCTCGAACCTCTTTGAGAATATTTTGATAGTCATGGGTAAATGCATCTACTACTTCCACTCTATGGGTCAATCGTGTGATAGGAATAGGTCAAACCTTCCCATAGATAATCTCAAAGGGTGCTCTTCCAGTTGCAGAATGAGGAGTATTATTATAAGCAAACTGTAAGAGATGAATGTATTTGTCCCAAGTCTTTGGTTGACTTCTGGCATAAGCTCTTATCATATCCAAAATAGTATTTTTTGTAACCTCACTTTTGTCCATTCGATTCTAAATGAAAAGCTGATGAGAAATCTAACTTAGTGCCTAGATTATGAAATAATGTAGTCCAGAAATTACTACAAAAATTCGAATCAGACACTATAATCTTTGGCAAGCCATGATGAACAAAGATATACTTAATGAATAAATGTGCAGCTTGCTAAGCTGTTAAATTCTTCTTGCATGGGATGAAATAAGCTTGCTTACTAAAGCGATCTAATATCGTCCAAATCATATCATTTTGGTTCACTATAGTAGGAAAACCTATTATGAAATCCATAGATATTTGTTCCCAAGGTTGCATAAGAATAGGCAAAGGCATTAGCAATCTTGGGGTCTTTCCTTTGTAACTCTTCATCTTCTGGCAAGTGATGCATTTAGTTACAAACTTAGCCATATCTTTTCTTATAGTAGGCTTGATACTTTGCTGATTGATTTTGATAAGAAACTCAGCTCCCATCAAATAATGTTTCCACATTCATAAAGCATGCACAATAGCGATTGATTCTTTATCATATGTACTATAATTGCATTCTACTGGTTTTAATTTTTGGATCTCATATGCTATTGGATGTCCATCTTGCATAAGTATGGCTCCAATTCCATATCCACTAGCATCTGTTACAACTACAAAGAATGGTCTAGAGAAATCGGGTAATTGCAACACAGGAGCTTGTGTGAGAGCTTCTTTTAAAGCTGTAAAAGATTTATCTTGATGCTCAGTCCATAAGAAATGCTTAGCTTTTCTAAGAAGGTCTGTCAATGGATGTGCAATGTATGCGAAATTCTTGACAAACTTTCTGTAAAAGCTACACAATCCCAAGAATGATCTTAATTCATGTATATCTTAGGGTTTAGGCCATGTAACTATGCACTCAATCTTCTTTGGATCTACTCGAATCCCATCGATGAATACAATGTGACCCAAATACTCTATCTGATCTTAAAAGAAACTGCTCTTTTCAGGATTTATGTACAATTGATTTTCTTTCAAGAGTAAAAAGACTAGCTTCAAATGTTCCTTATGCTCCTCAATATCTTTGCTAACACCAGAATATCATCAAAAAATACTACCACACAATCTTGGTGTTTAAGAAAGATTCGGTTCATCATTCTACTAAAAGTAGCTGGAGCATTAGTTAGCCCAAAAGGCATAACTAGAAACTCATAATGTCCCGTTTGAGTTCTAAAAGCACTCTTGTATATATCCTCTTCTACCATATGAACTTGATGATAGCCAGATTTGAGATCTATCTTACTGAAGACCTTTGTCCCTTTCAATTTTTCCAAAAGATCATCAATCCTAGGGATTGGATATTTGTTCTTCACTGTGATTTTGTTTAGTGCACGATAGTCTATGCACATTCGATAAGTTCCATTTTTCTTTTTGACTAATAAGACAAGTGCTCCATAAGGAGAACTGCTGGGTCTTATCAATCCTCTCTCTATCAGTTCCTTTGCTTGCTTTTGTATTTCCTTTTGCTCTAGCTGGTTGACTCTATAAGGAGCTTTGCAAGGTGGACTATTGCCCAGTAAGATTTTTATCCTATGATCTTCAGGTCGAGAACATGGTAGTCCAAGCGGTAAATCCTCTAAGAAACAATCAAAAAATTGAGAAAGAAACTTTTGGTGCATAGGCTTAGTGTTTGGCTGAGTAGCCGTTACTGTATTCACCAAAATAAGATATGTCTTCTCACATTTTCTAATTGCTCTTTTGGCTTGTGTGTGGTTGAGTAAAGGACTGACCTCAGATTTCATTCAGCTTTTCAGACATATTTCTTGTCTGTCCTCAATCCACATCTGATGTGAATCATAATCTATCTTAGGATTGTATTGATGCCTCCATGGCATTCCTAAGATGATGTCCACTCCCTGTAGGGGTGCCACTAGAAAGTCTCATGTATCCTTGTAGGGTTTGATTGAGATTTTAAGATTCTTGACTTCTCTAGTGCAATTGTATTTTGTTTTGGTAAAAGCAGCTTTGACCTTATAGTTAGATGGGAAAGACTCTAGGTTTGGATTTGCTAAGATTCTTTCCGAAATGAAATCATGTGTACTACCATCGTCATGCAAAATAACAACCTCTTTGCCATTAATGAAACCTTTCATCTTTAGAAGAGCATGACAATTATAGTTAGCTCCCTCTTGCTTGGCTACTTCGTCGTCAATCATGTGCACTTTTACTGTCGGGGTCTTCTTTCTTTCAGGACACTCAGTAGCTATGTGTCCCACCTTGTTGCACTTGAAACACCTTATTTCTTTCTTTGGAAAATTCCCACCATTTGGCTTCGAAGAAGAATCTGTCTTCTATGGGGCAAAACCATTTTTAGATTTAAAGTAAGGCTTTTTATCAAATCTCTTTTTCTTATGGAAAGGTACATGCCATTCCAGATCTTTTTCTTCTTTTGGGATCCCATTCTTCCTTTCACAATTCATTGCAAGAGAAATTGCTGAGCTCAGTGAGCGAGGATGAAACATGTTAATCTCGACTCTCAACTTAGACTTTAGACCTGCCACATACTTCCTTCGTTGATCTCGCTCATTAACTTTCTCTAAGGACTATAATTGGATCAATTTTTGCCAAAATCTATTAGTATATGTGGAGATCATTTCCTTATCGAACTACCTGAAAGTATCCCATTGTTGTCTAGCTTTTGCTTTGAAATGTGAGGGAAGGAAATCTCTCTTAATGAGCTTTTGAAAAGACTTCCAAGATTTTGGTCACCTTTTACTGTGCTTAGTGATGTTCCACCAAATTGCAGCACTCTTAACTAAATGATTTGCAGCACATTTAATCTTATCTTTTTCAGAGAATTTCTCCCCTGAAAAATAATCATCTAGCTGATTGATCCAAGACAAGACAGTGCGTGCTTCTTTCTTTCCATTGAAATTTTGAAATGAGAAAGCTTTTCTACTTATCTTACTCTCCTTTCTCGAATTATGTGCTCTCAGTGTGGCTTTGACTATCCTGATAATAAGATCATCGTTGGAATCATCGTCAGATGACTCATCATCAAATGAATGTCTCTTCCTTTTCTTACCATTGATTTTCTTTTCCAATTTCTCCCTATGCTCACGCTCATCGGCCAACTGTGCCTGAAGTGCGTCTAACTGCTCTTGGAGTGTGGGTGGATGTGGTTGATGCGCCATGATAATGCAATAAATACAAAATAAAGCGGAGTGGAGAAAAATAAGGATACTAAGTGTATGAAAATTAAACGGATGAAAAAGTATGATTCGAGTGTATGGTAAGACAACGGTTGGCGGAAGATGCTAAGTGTATGAAATATAAAGCAAAGAAAATCACTTATCTCGCTCTTTGATCAGAGGTAGTAAAGACTAGAGTAGAAAATTTGGCCACAATTTCGTGATACTCGCGTTCTCCTTGTGCTTGAGTGCTTCCTTCAATTTATCGCTAGATAACTTTGTGGTGTAGAATCCCTCCTTTCATCTGGGTCTCGAGCTTAGTTGTGCTTTTGGCCTTTTTTTTTTTTTTTAAAGAACCTTTGCACCTTGGGCCCCTTGCTTTGTAAAAAAAAAAGTAAACAAAATCCTTTGACTAAAAGACCACGCATCAATCTTCAAAGTCCATGAATTAAGGAGGCGTGTATAGGACTTTTTTCAAAGATGATGGCAACAGTGGATATGCCCAATCACAGTCAATCTTTTGCAAATGTTGTTCTCCCAAGGGCGGCGCGATGAAGTCTGTGGAAATAACTATAGATTTGCCTGAGTCTATGCACGAGCATGAGCTACCGTAATGAGCCAAGGGTTATTGCTGACTGTAGGTCTGTGGTAGTGTAATTAATAGTGGTAGCCCTTATATATTAGGACTATGGGACTACAGGCTACTCTGCGTTGTTGTCTGCGATGACAGAAGGCCTGCTATGGGCAATGTGGGATTCAAAATACAAGGAAACATACGTGGGTTGAATTTTGGTAGGTGGCAGAGTCTTAATAGAGGCAACTAGTAAAGGCTAGGCTTAGCGGTATGCTCCACGGCCAAGACAACTCCATGGTCAATGACGTCCGTAAATCGAGGAGCAAAGACTGCATGGGCATAACTTCAAAGATGATGGCGAGATGTACAGAAAGCTCTGGAGTCTCGAATTTTTATTTTTTTTCTCTCTCTTTCTTTCTTTCCGTTCTCTTCTTCGTCCTTCACAAGAACTTCTCCTTAACTTCCCGCACATCCCACAAGGTAGCTTTTTTTTTTTCTTTCACAAGAGCATGACCAAAGCTCTGATACCACTGAAACCAAAAAGAAAAATTCCTAACACACACAAAGCTTCACTTGATAATTTTAAAGAGAGAGCATCAAGACACCAAGAGACAACGACCACCAATTGGGTACAATCTCCCCCCCTAGATGAGTGGCTCATGCTTCCTCATCTAGAGTATTTATGATATTTCATAAAAGCTCCAAGGAGCCAAAATTATCCCTCTTATCCAAAAATGAGGGATTTGCTTTACATAGCTATCTTAGGTCCCAAAATGAATTATATCCTCAACAAAATATACTGCTCAAACTTGCAATAATAAAACAAATACAAAATTGGCCCATAGTCATTTATAATACGCTGTGCGACACTTTGATCGGTACCCTCACACTAACTCCAATCCTCGCTATGAGTTCCATCACCTGTACTCAAGCCACCAATTACATTAGTTATTAACAATCGATTGAACGAATCACCGAATCAACCGATCCCAACATAACCGCGCTCAAAGCACAATAATCAAGCACAACACCAATAACATTAGCGACATCAGTATTAACATGGAATCACCCACAATACCGACCATCTAGCATGGCAAAATACAAGCTACACTATTGTCGACAAGTACATGAAGAGACAATAGATGGATGAGATTTTCCCGACAACATTGCCTCAGAATATAGTCACATGAGTAGGAGCTCAAAGAAGAAGAACAAACCAACGATTCTAAGATTCATGAAGTTTAACAAATACAAAGATCCTTAGAGCTACTACCATGAGCAAATGCTGCTATATTATCAGTTCTCTAAGGAAAAGAACTAAGAGCTGCTACTCCATGGAAGTTGGGAAAGCATATACTATGCTTAAGAGCGCACTATAGAAGCAAACACAAAAACATACACATGTGAGTATAAAAAGCCGTTGAAAATATAGACATCTTTCACAACAACTGGGACGAGGAAGACGACAGCACCACCATGGACTATGGAAATATTGATGAAGACAGCAACACATATGACATTTCCCTAGACATGCCTACACTAAAACCAAAGACAAGGACCAACAGCTTCCACAGACCTATAAAAATCAAGTTTTGCTCGACAATGATGAGTACTTTCACAAAATACATTCCCTTAACATTGAGCAGCCAGCTTTGTTCGATGACATCATGCTGTGAAAACGAATACATCCACCCGAGATGGTTCATTTGTTCCTAATAGGAGTAGGAATGGGGAAAAGATACCTTCTCCTTCTTTTGGTGCAAGGACTATACAACATTACAATCTCACATTGCCTGATGTCAACTATAATTTACCCAAAATTTTAATGCTAGCATACATTGGTAGAGTGTCATTCCACATTAATGGAAGCACAATTCACTTAGCACTATGCTTGCCAACACATACAAAGAATCTTACAGCACTGTCAAAGGAAAAATTAGACGCCCTCTGCACACTATATTTTCAAGTCCAACTCATTGTCTTTGATGAAATCTCTTTGGTCTGGAAAAGAACGTTAAACTTTGTGGACATAAGGATGTGCACCCTCAAAAAGGAACAATGAAATTCTTTAGGGGTGTAGATGTTATTACTTCTGGTGACTTCTACTAGGCAAATCCAGTGAAGGATTCTTGGGTCTTCAAAGTTAATAATGTTGAGCTTGAGTATATTGCTAACACGTACTGGCAAATAAAACCCGTGATTTGAGCTACAATCCATGATGCAACAAAGCAATACAAAGTTGATTAATGCACTCAACTAGATCAAAAAATGGACACATACAAGCTAAGAAATTGACTACATAGACAAAATATGCTTTCGCCATGTGCCTCAAGATCACACATTTCCTCACTTGTACTACACAAACTCGCAAATGAACATACACAATAACCATATGTTGCAATTCTCCACTGGGAGAAAACATGTGTTCATAGCAATAGACCACTACTCATAAATCCTATACAACCAAGAGAAAATATTAGAAGACCCTAAAGATACTAGTGCTTAACACACAATTATTGAAATAAAAGAAGGTATGTTGGTGGAATTGTGTTCTAGCAATATCAATTAAAAGGACAGGGTGGTGAACAGAGTTGATGGAATTTTCATGACTTCAACAACTTACATGGGTAAAGACTTTGTGTGGGTGCTTTTCTCACCCACAACAAATCGAAATGCAAACAAGAAAAGATGATATTAATGCTCTTAAAGCACACATACATAAAGATTGGACACCCGTGCACCGAACCACAACAGAGGTCCAAATAGGCCCGTGTTCTTTCCAAAAGGGGTTCGTTCTCATGGCCTAGCATACACGGCCTTGTCAGTTGTCAAAGACATCTATTGCTCGAACCAATTCAAAATCAAAACTTCTAGGTTGAAGATGACATGAGGATAGAGATGTGTAGGCTCAATTCAAAAGCAACTTAGGAAACAACTACTCAAGTAAAGTGTAGAAAGAAAGGCAATTACAATACGCTTCTACAATCAGGTCCCTATCCAAGTACATATCATACATTAAAGGGACCCCACACCTTATGGATTCATATATTATTTGCTTACAAGAAACAAGAACAAGATAAGCAAAGCGCTTCATCCCACCAAACTTTTACGTGATCGAGAACTGCACGCTAAACAAAAACGAGATCACAATCAACAAAATCTGCAAATACAATGAACAAGGGATAGAAATATCAAGCATCAACATAACTAAGGGCAATAATAATTTCTCTAGTTTCAATGTATATAGGCCACCATCTATAAAATACAATATGTTCATAGCATACCTTGAGAACATACTCACGACCAAACTTACAATTTGACAACAATTTTAGATGGTGACTTCAACATAGACATTGGGAAACTACACTAAAATCCACAATCTTCAAAATGTGATGCACATGTCCGACCTTAAGCTACAATTCAAATAGCCCACCACAACTAACGGATCCCAGCTAGACTGCATATGGGCCAACCTAGCAACAAAGAGCACAGTGAGCGGTACTTCCTTGACGTACTAGACCAAATTCTAAACTTTCAACTATGCACGGCCCTAGTGGGATCCCCAACTTGTTTTCATTCTCTTCTGAAAATCATCCCCCCAAAATCGTCACACTTTTTGGCCTACCTTGTAGGTAGCCTTAGTGAAGGTTCGATTTTTGCAAAGATAAAAATCCAGGTTATTTGAAATATGAAAACACTTGAATTTTCATTGGCTCCTCAATGGAGGGTTAAATGCCTTTGAAAATACCGATTCGTGAGAGTTTAATGCAAACAGTGCTTTGTGGCATTGAACTAACCTGCTAGGGCATTGAAAGCACTTTGTCCATTGAAGGTGCCCATTCCACGTTGTTCCACCATCTGCTGCTATTGCTACTACATCTGCCACTAACCATCTTTCTTCCACCTCCTCCTACCTCCCACACAAAGTCTCTCACTGTCCATCTTCCTCCTCGTTGCCTTCCCTCAAATGAGAGGCAAGGGAAAAGCCAAGCATCATGGGAGGAGGACGGTAAGAAGCTCGCCACTCCATCTTCTCCCCAACACTTTGCAGCTCATACTGGTCCTGGTGAGCTTGAATTGCTTCAGCAAGAAAGAGCGTAACAATAGCTCCTCAATGTTTGGAGCTCAGCTCTCACAAGAAGCTCCCCCAAAGTAGTGCACCACATACAAGAAAAACCATAGATGCTTCTCTGGTGCACCAGCTTCCAAGAGCAAGCACATTGTAGGAGCTCCAACAAGGCCAAGCCTCCTCACCTCTACCTTCCTCTTCATCATCTTGAATCCCCTGCATCCATTGCAGAGTTGCTTCCCTCAAAAGCCATGGCCCCAATTTTGCCTTGTTTAACCATGCAGACCTTGTTGTTGCGCTTTGTGATTCGTGGCTCCCACATGCCTTCTGGTTCTTGATTCTCCGCAACCAATCCCCAGAAGCTTGGAGTGACATCTAATGAGGTATGCATCCCTCTAGCAAGGAACAGAACTCCGCTTGCTATTTCTTCCATCTCTATCCTGCATTATAGAAGCCGCTAGCTGATACCTTTCTCATCATTCTAAATCTCAACTTGAACCAATGATCTGCTGCGCATGCCTCTTATGATTGCTCTAACCTGACATCCATGCAATGGGTTGGCATTTGCTGTAAGCTAGTGGCTGGAGCCATTTCATGAGCAAAGGCTTCGACATTCAATGAGGCCTCTACAACCAGTTGGTCATTTGCGATAGTTCCCAACCTGAAGGATTAACTCTGCTAGATGCAAAAGGAGTCGATACTTACAAAGTGTAAGGGAAAAAAGGAGATGGTTAGCATGACAACAACAAGAGCCCAGCTACTGTGAGGAGCGAGTTTCCTAGCCAAAAATTGATCCAATAGCATCTTTTTATGATGGGAGTGCTTTGCTACTTGAATTTCTGATGCTCACCATGGCTATTTTGCAAGCAAATACTAAAAGACAAGTGAGGGGGCAATTAAAAAGTGAACAGTGGTGATGACTGGAGCTTGAATGGAGTGAAGAAATTGAGGAAGATGCAGAGCAGAGTAGGGAAGAGAGAGCTAAGAGTGGGGGATAGCTTTGAACATGTATGAAAACGAAAGGTTGCCCTTAGCATTCAGCATTTGTTGTTGGTTGCTTCATCTTGCTTCTTTGTTTGGGTAAGATGACAACCTCCTCACCCGCCCCCCCCCCCCCGCTAGGCCAAGACCTTGGTTGATCCACACAATCAATACACATTTCACCCTAAGATGATCCTCTCAACACATTGCATGACGGAGTGCTAAACCCTACCGGAGGGAACATTTTGTTTGTGCAAGTGGTCAACAAGCTGACCTTATGACTGTACTCAATCCTACGTGGAGTGTCTTGTCACTTGAGATACTTCCACCTCTCATATGTAGACAGAACTCTCTTGGATGGTAGCCTGTAGTGATGCAAGGAAGGTGTACACGGCGCCAAGTGTAAGCCCTTGGTTTTTCCATCCTGCTATGGGGGTCAAAGGATATACTCAACGCCTCCTAGGATGTGGAGAACTTAGATGGATCCATTTGTCCCACTTGGGTAAAGGTGATTCCATCCATAGTTGTCCTTGGGCAAGAGGGATTTACACTTGCTTAGGTGGTTTGCCTAAAGAAAGACTGAGTAGTATGAAGTGAACTGAGTGCTCTAATAGCTCAACCCAACAAAGAGGCCAATGAGTCTCTAATGCATCACCGAGAGCACGATCACGCTGTGGACTTGATTCATGAATTTGTTTGATCATGATGTTTTCTTGGTTCATGAGCAATTTGAATCATCAATGTCACACAGAAAGTAAGTGGACAATGCTTCCGTTAATCAATGCAATTGTGTGGTGGGGCAGGCAAGCTGATCGCAACTAATTGGGCTGCTATCTCCACCTAACAGCTGTCACTGAGGGTGCAACACATGTAGGTAGATAGGCAGCACCCACTAGAAACTGTAGGTTTGCAGAGGTTGTGTCTCTCTTGAGGAGGGGTACTAAGTCAAAACTAATTCTCATGAGTGAGAATTTAGGAAGGAGCATGGTCACCCATTGTCACACCCCTACATCACAAATTCGAGAATTTGGATGTATGTATGATTGTGTTGGGGCTTGAGTGACGGCAGGTGTAAAATCGTGAGCTTAGCATCTCGAAGTAGTAGGATTCAAGAACTTGCAAGATGCAACCAGGACTTGCACTTCCAAAGTGATAGACACATAAAGAGAGAATTCACATCTATTTTTCCTTGCTCTTTTCTTCAAATTTGGCATAATATCCTTAAGCAGGTGCATTGAATATAATTCATCTTGTTAGCACTGCCTTCCAGGCAGCGCTCTAGTTACAGTTGTGTTAACAAGTTAAATAGGATTCATTAGGCCTGCCCGAGCATAAATAAGAAGAAGAAGAGAGAGACACAAAGGGGGAGAAAATGATGGGGCCATAAATGGAAATTTAGCTTCAAGTTGAGAGAGAGAGAGAGAGAGAGAGGAAGAAGAAGAAGAAGAAGAGAGAGAGAAAGGGGGAGACAAGGTAAATGATATTTAATTATGCATAAAACCTGCCCAAGTTCTGCCAGATGCAAATGATTGTCAAGATGATTGCAAATGCAAAGAGATTTGCGAAGTGTGTGTGTGTGTGTGTGTGTGAGAGAGAGAGAGAGATTTCTTAAAACAAGGTGAATGATATTTAATCATTCATAAGGCCTGCCCAATAAAAAAAGCAAACAAAAAGAAAATGGTGTGGAGGAAGACTAAACGAGAGAGAGAGAGAGAAGGGGGGGGGGAAGCTGGAGATGGTGTGCACTGTGGAAGAAGAATTGAGGACATAAAGAAGGGGAGGGAGAGAGAGAGAGAGAGAGAGAGAGTCAACCACTTTAAAGTCTTCATTCAAGTCCAATGAACAAGAGTCAACATATTGTCCAATAGGAAAAATGCACTTCCAAAAATTCTTAAAATGCCTAATTTCTGATTTGCCAAATTTGAAGCGTTGCTAAGGCTACCCTGAGGGCAGGCCAAAAAGAAAGTGTGTGTGTGTGTGTGTGTGTGTGTGTGTGTGTGTGTGAGAGAGAGAGAGAGAGAGAGAGAGAGAGAACCAAACTAGAAGGGGACCACTTGGCAACAAAGTGTGTGAGACACTTTTTGGCCTGCCCAGGGGGGAAGGGTATAGTGACCAATGTGTGTTCCATGAGAGCCAAAATTCAAAGGTTTCTTTTTGTGAAAGTCTAAATTTTATGATTGGTACACCTCCCCACTTTCTATTTCTTTTCCTTGGAATCCTCCACCTTTTTCTCCACTTTCAATTTCTTCCCCTTGGAATCCTCCACCTCTCTCTCTCTCTCTCTCTCTCTCTCTCTCTCTCTCTCTGTGCTTCCTTTATCTCCTAGAGTCTTCCTACACACCATCTCCAGTGTATTCTATTTCACTTTTTGGCCTGCCCCAAGGGGGGTAGGGTATATTGACCCGTGTGTGTTCAGTGAAAGCCAAATTTCAAAAATTTCTTTTTGTGAAAGTCCTAAATTTATGATTGGTCCAACTCCTCACTTTCTATCTCTTTCCCTTGAAATCCTCCATCTTTTTCTCTCTCTCCACCCCCCCCTCACCCCCCCTTCTCTCTCTCTCTCTCTCTCTCTCTCTCTCTCTCTCTCTCCTTCTTTATGTCCTATAGTCTTCCTACACACCATCTGCACTATATTCTTTCTCGCTTTTTTTAGTGCTCATGAGTCCTTGTACTCACTTGTTGGCCTGAAGGACTAAGTGAAGACGATTCACAACAAAGTGAAAATAGCCATTTTCAATTTCCAAAAAATCTCTAATGATTTTACGATCCACTTGGTATTGTTCCCTCTCCACATGCTATTTTTCCCTTTACAAATCTTCCATATTCTCTGTGTGTGTGTGTGTGTGTGTGTCTCTCTCTCTCTCTCTCTCTCTCTCTCTCTCTCTCTCTCTCACTCATGAGCTTTCAATTTCATCTTCGTCCTCTTTTCTGCACTACACATCTTCCTCGCTATTTTGACTCTAGGGCAGGCCTTATGAATGATTTATAATCATTCACCTTGCTTTTGGCCTTGCAAGGATCCTAAGGGATGACTTGGTCGGTGAGTTGCTAATCAGGGCCATAGTTTTGAAGTTAGTTCATTTGGTCAATTTGACCTTGCAAATTATGGTTAGTATGAGGCTTAAGTGTGGGTTAGTAGAAGTTTAAGGGCTTCTAATGTGTTAAGGATTCAAGGTTTTTGTTTGCTTGTGGAGGTCCTAAATGTTTTTGTCTTTTATCCTAAAGCTTTTGTCTTTTGTTAGGTATTTCTTTCTAAAGATGGAGGCTTTCTTTGTCTCTTGTATGACACCACATTTATATTACTCTTGCCAAAATAGGCACTCCCCCACTTTTATTTAATGGCCCATCCACCCCACACACACACACACACATCTTTTCACCTCTTTTCTCTCCTCTCTTTCACTCATCTACCTTTCCCGATATTCCTTCACCTTCACTTGCTTTTTCTCTTTTCCTTTCCTTCAAATTTACACCTATAGTTTCCTTTCACAAGTTATTCTAAATATTTATTGAGCTACTTACACTTGGACTTATAATGACACTCCAAAAGGCAGGGCCATAGTGGGATCCCCACCTTGTTTTTCTTTGCGTGGTACTGAAATTGAGGCCGCCCCATAGGAGGTGACTGAGAGAGAATCTTGAGCTGTCCCTGGGAATCAGTGTTTATAGAAAACCTGCAAACTATATACAATGAACCTGTAACATTTTCATTTTCACCTGTAAAAAATATTTTCTCAATTTTGTAAATTCTCGAAAATTTTAGGCAATTTATTAGATTTTAGCTAAAAGGTTTTCTGTAAACACTGGCAGGGATGGGATTTAGAGTGTTCCCTTCAATTTCCCATTGGATTCCCTCCAAAAGCTTTCATTCCTTCCTCTCATGCTCCTCGATCCTGACCTCAACATGCCCTTTGCCTTCCAAAATCTTTCTCGCTCGTCCCTCCTCCCTTGCTCAACGCTTTGCTGTCAACATCTTCTTCTCAACACATCTTTGTTGTCGGCCTCATCTGCAAGACAGCAAGCCAGCAGCTATGCCACGCTTAGCGGAATAAGGAACAAACTTTGCGCTAGCAACATCAGCCAGCCACGCTCATCTGTAAGGAGCTCTTCCAGGTGCGAAATTTTGCTCTGTCGTGGTCCCCTCTGAAATTGTAATGGGGTTGTAGTCTGCTTCCAGAAGCTACAGGACAGGCTCCCATTGAAGCTTAGCCAGCTTGACATAGCTTTTGTCCTGGAAACCATGCTTTGATTAGTGCTATAGATAGCGTAGGAAGAGGCGTTAGAAAGCGTGCGGGCAGAGCTGGGGAGCATGTGAGTTCTGAGACCACAAGAGCTGGAAGGTAGAGAGAGAGACAGAGAGAGAGGAATTCTGAGACCCTGCCAATTCATACAATCTCAATGGACACTAGCTGCCATGATCTCAAACAACTGGCCGCCTGATCCTTGAGTCAAGACTACAGCTCTATCCCTCAACTGGTTCTCCCCTTAGCTGACCTCTGTATATACATCTTCGCATATTAGTTTTACTCGAACGTCAGCCCGGCTCTTCTTTGATTCAGCCTTGGGTCCTGAGCGTTAGATGGTGCTTCACCCAGTTGCAATATATCTGGTCCTGTAAGATTTCCGAGAACTGTCAATCGCGAGCCTGGTGGACTCTCGAGGAATCCTAAGCATCTGACGTCGTCCATTGGATTCAAGCAGTAGGCGGCCTGAACATCTCATGAAAGGCTTTCCTCGCCTGCAGAATGAGATCACCCAGGGGCCACACGTAGAGACAATCACCCAGGTAATCAACAGCAATACCCACTCCAACGACTGCAAGTCAAAGATCTTGAGGAAAAAATGACCAATTTGCAAAATCTATTTGGTGAATTGAAAGGAACTACTGAAGGTTGAAGGTGAGAGATGGGGATGCCGCAAAATGCAAGTTTGGAGGGAGGAAACAAAGAATGAATTGATAGGAGGGAATTGCGGAAGATTCAGCACCCATCATTTTTTGAAGAACACTTTCTCCCACGGCCCCATCTTACAGTATGGTGCAACACCTGTGACCACCTAGGCAAACTCCTCGGCCACTAAGGAGCTACAAAATTTTAGCATTGGAGTTTTTGGTGTATACTGCTCCCCAGGTGGTATAGGGAAACACCTTCCCAACCTCGAGCACCTACAAAACTATTTTAAAGCATCATTCGAGTCATTTTTGACTTCGGGAAAGCATCATTCGAGTCATGGGGGTTCTCAGCTTGGGCATTGCCTAAACAAATGTATATAAAGAAAGCTCAAAGCAGAAGTTGGAGTCCAGGCTGGAGGATTATTCATGAAAATGGACGCCCTAACAAGGCAAGTCGATTATTTGATCAAAGTGATAAGGAAATGGATTTATGTTTAAAATATAATACTTTTTACCACAAAAAAAAAGAGTGAGCTTCGCCTTTTGTGGGGGGAGGTTCATTTGTGTGAGCTTAGACTTTTGTGTTTCGTGTGAACCCTTCCCAACCTCTCCTCCAAATTCAACTCTTCATCATCATAGAATATAGGTAAAATTGTTCAAGGCTTCCCAAAATATTTAGCAAGTGTTTGCAAGCTAATGTCTTTAAGTTGTGCCTCATTGCTAGAGAGCAAAGTGGTGTGAGAAGTGCAGTGGATCTGGACAGAAATGGAGAGAGAAAGCAAACCTCACACACACCACACTGAGAGGAAGAGAAAGAAACAAGAGAGAACTGCAAGTGATCTCAGGCGAAAGCCCCTCTATTGCTGGGGAAAACCTCTGCACAACAAGCTGCTCAAAGGCTGACAACAGTTGTCAAGATGCAGCACACTGAGATGAACAATGAGGGGAGGAAGGGGGCCTATATATAGCCCCTGCCCCTCCAATCAGTCAGCATATAGGGGGGTCGACCAGCCTGATATGTGGGCCGACCCACCTCCTCTAGGGCCGACCACAGGGCCCTAGGGGACTGACCCCCTGCCCTATATGTAAGGGCTCCACAAGGCCCTCTGAGAGGGCTGAGCCCCTACTCCAAACATGCCAGCTGGTGGCTAGCAGCAGCCCTTGTAAGGGCTGGTTCCCCCTGCCCATAGGCTGACTCAGCAGGCCTCCACACTACCCTCCATAGTGCGCAGCAGAGGACACCTCCAGGGGCTGCTCACACAGCACGCATAACGAGCCCAAGAGGTGTCCCTTTCAGCAGGGATTTGACCCGCAACCCCAGGTGCCTCCAAGAGCTGCCATGCAGCACATAGGCTGACCTGGAGAGCCCGTCCCTGCCTGGAAACAGTGCGCCTGCACATGGGACTGACACGTGGGCCTGGAAGGACCTCTCTATCCTACTCTACCCTCACGGGGGGTGGACACACCCACGACAAGGCCCTCTATTTGGACTAGCCTAACCTCACAGGCGGGTGGGCACACCCACAAGCATTGGCCCTCTCTCTCTAGAGTGACATCAGGAGATGTTGACTTCCACCAAGTGGATCTATGAAATCTCTTGCCAAAAGTTAATGCAGATGGCCAAACCACTTGCAATTGTAGGTTTTTCCAAGGTGGCCTATGAATGTATCAACATGTCTCTTTTGGGCCAATATTTGATCACAAACGATGAGAGAGAGAGAGAGAGAGAGAGAGAGAGTCTATTAATGTCCACGGTAGACCAACAGGTCTATGGGGCAGCAAAAAACCATCTAGTACATTTGCTTTAGCAAGGGCACATGGCAGCTCCCAGGGAGTGCAAAAGCAACCCTAATTATTTAGAGTACCTACATAATAGTCTGAAAGAGTAATCAGCCATACATAATAGTCTGAGAGAGGGAGAGAGAGAGTTGCCAAAACTTAACGTAGATTGCCTAACCACTTGCACTTGTAGATTTTTCCAAGGTGGTCTATGAATGTATCAACATGTCTCTTTTGTGCTGATATTTGATTACAAAAGGGGAGAGAGAGAGAGAGAGAGAGAGAGAGAGAGAGAGAGAGAGAGAGAATCTCTTTTCATATTAAATCCCCCATGTAACAAGAGTGCAACAAGATTGGTAAGTCGAGTACAAGAGCACCTGGTGGTACATTGTATATGTAACGGAGGAATGATTGTAGAAATCATACGTTGTAGACATATGCAAGAAAGGACAAGTATGATTTCAAAAGATCTCATAAAAATGTGGTGTCAGGATAATTTGTTATTTCTCTTCAAGATTTTAGAATTGTTAGACCTAGACACTAGTGTAGAAATCATACGTTGTAGACATATGCAAGAAAGGACAAGTATGATTTCAAAAGATCTCATAAAAATGTGGTGTCAGGATAATTTGTTATTTCTCTTCAAGATTTTAGAATTGTTAGACCTAGACACTAGTGTTGCTATTTTGGAGCATGCTTTGAAGAAGTAGAAATGGAACTCTAATAGTATTAGCTATCTCAAATGATGAGCATAAGTCATTTTCTTGGCTACTAGTTGCATGCTATGCTGGCCACAAAAAAAGTACTTGAGCTTGTGAAAGATATGTACATCACATGTGTGACATAGGGCTAGATGGAAGGAAATTGTCTATTTGGGAAAACTTAAGTATTCATGTTCTAAAATTCTGAATTTATAGTTTTGAGCATCACATATGTGTGAGATAGGGCTGGTTGGGAATGAAATGCTCAGTTCTGAATTTCTAAATTTATAGTTTCAAGCATCACAGATGTGAGATAATTCTGGCTAGGAATGAAATATTTAGGAAAAGTACTCATGTTCTAAAATTTTGTATTTATAGTTTTGAGCATCACATATCTGTGAGATAGGGTTGGATGGGAATGAAATGCTCTATTTGGAAAAAGTATTCATGTTTACTTTTTACTTTATAGCTTTGAGCATCACATATGTATGAGATAAGAACTGGCTAGGAATGAACTGATTTATTTTGGGAAAAGAATTCATGATCTGAAATGCTTTATTTTGGATCCACTAGTGGGAGTTAAATGAGTAATCATGTGTCAGAGTATGCAATAAGCGAAAGCATAAGAGAGAGAGAGAGAGAGAGAGAGAGAGAGAGAAAATAGACAGTGATAGAGTCAAAGATAATTGTGTATGTAGCAAGGGGAAACACCCAAAGGAGGGAAGAAGAACTGCTCCAATTGATGCTCTGAAGGGGAGTGGAGGAGCCCTATAAATAGGGAAAAGGGGGGAGGCTGGTACTCCCGACTGGAGGGCTAATATCAGCCGATTGTCAAGTTAGCTGAGTGGGCTAATGTAACCATGGTTCTTTCTTCTAGCCACATTTTTATTTTTCCATTATTGAGATCTCATGTTACTACTCACACGTGTGTATTTTTCTATGTGAGTTTGGGTTGCAGGATTCACATCCCCGCCGGGCATCTTCGGCTACCATGTGCACATGTTTTTCTACAGCTCAGAGTACTCTCTTTTCATGGCTGCTCACCATGCATGCTATCTTCAGTATAACACTTGTCACTTTCAGTGTGACCTTGTCCGGACTTCAGAGCTCTTGTTGCCTTCAGTGCAATCTGTCGCCTTCAGCGCGACCAATCACCTTCAGTGTGATGCACCATCTTCAGTATGGTCTTTCTCTGCAAATTGCAATCTTCAGCATGGCCATGGATCTTCAATATCCATCAATCTCATTTAGTGACAGGATGTTGGGAGCTAGTGCATGGGGTGGACTTCACACCAGTGAAGTTACGAGTCAATTGACTATCTTACCGGATCACCCTCCACCTGGTATTAAATTACCAACATGCTGCACGAGACCGTGCTTCACACATCCACAAGGGTTCTCCATACCCGACCATTCTTCCCAATGACCTTGAGGGTGAGCCTTGGTCTGTTAGGCTATGATGCTTAGTCAATTAGGACGGATCTAGATCGCATAGTCTAGTGAGTTGGAAGCGATCTCAAAACCCAGTCCTTGAGTATCCCGTTTCGAGAGCCTGAAGATGGTTCTAGTTTGGTAGAATCCTGAGTTGTCTAGAGTTAGATACAAGTGAGGTTAAAGTATCTTAAAAACTTATTAAGGTTGCTAGTACGTTTGATTATTTATAAATTAGGCCTTTTAAGGAGGTTGGTGAAAGAAAACACCTCAAGTGGGAAAATGTATCCTTGTTAGATTCAAGATGGACTTGGAATTATTTATACTGTGTTCCAAACTCTTGGAAGAAGAATCCATGAATCAAGCTTCTACTTTAGCTTTTAAAGAGTCTCTCAATTTGTAAGATTGGATATATCCTCCACATATATAGGTATGCCCATTTGTTTGCTCAGCAGTTATTATTATAGGTCTGTGAAGTTGTTTTGACAAAACCAGTTGATGTATGCTAAAAATCAGGTCTAATATATAAATGGGAAATCTTAATATATCTTCAGGAAACCCTAGTAGCAACATGATTTTTCCATCGAGTCAAATTATTTTGAATCAAGGATAGTTTCATGGCTTGTGTAAGAAAGTGTATTGCTGTTAATCATATAGCTTTGCTTGGGTGGCAGATTGGCTCCTAGCTGTAGACCTTTCGGAACTGTGAGAGACTTGCGTAAAGTGTGTGGAGATGAGCGGTTGTTGGATGAGGCACTTCACACGGTGGTCCTCATGGACCAGCAAGGGATTCCAATACCCTGTGACACCATCTATTGTCTTCTTGGAGCTTGTGCCAAAAAGAAAGACCTGTCAATTGCCAGGCGAGTGCGATCCATAATGGTTAGCAGAGGGCTTGATTCCATTGCATATTTGGCGGACCACCTTATCCGCTTGTTCACCTTATGTGAAAGCTTGTCAGAAGCAAAAGAAGCATTTCACACAGTTGCAAACCCAAGTATGTATACTTGGCATGCAATCATTTCTGCACACACAAAGCTTGGAGAAAGTGATAGAGCTCTAGAACTGTATCAAGAAATGCAGCTGAAGGGCATAAAGCCAGGTAAATTTATATTCCTATCCATTCTAAAAGCATGCAGCAACATAAAAGCTTTAGGTCACGGCAGGTTGATGCATCATGAGATTCTCAGTTGTGAATTTGAATCGGATTTATCGATTGGGAACACCCTTGTAGACATGTATGCAAAATGTGGGAGCTTAGAGGAGGCATGCAATGTGTTTGACAGGTTACAGAAGCCGGATGTGGTGTCATGTGGTGCAATGATTGCTGGATATGCTGCACATGGGTTTGGTGTTGAGGCTTTTGAACTTTTTAAGAAAATGCAACTGGAGGGCCTAAAGCCAAACGTAGTGATATTTGTGTGCACACTGCAAGCATCTGGCAGCATAGGAGTGCTAGAACAAGGCCAGTTTCTACATTACCAGATCATTAGAAATGGGCTTCAGTCAGATGCAATGGTTGGAAGCGCACTCATTGACATGTATGCAAAGTGTGGAAGCCTCGAGGATGCCCACGAAGTATTCAACAAATTTCCAAATCGAGATGTTGTGTTGTGGGGTGCATTAATCGCTGGATATGCACAGCATGGACAGGGTCTTGCAGCTCTTGCACTTTATAAACAGATGAAACTAGAGGGAGTAAAGCCAAGCAGAGTGACATTTTTGTGCTTACTGAAAGCATGTGGGAGTATAGGAGTTGTAGGGCAGGGGAGGATGATTCATGATGAAATTATTGCAAACAGATTTGGGTCTGATACAATTGTTGGGAATGCACTAATTGACATGTATGTAAAATGTGGGAGCCTCGAGGAGGCATGCAAAGTATTTGATGAGTTGCCGAGAAGAGATGGGGTGTCGTGGAATGCAATAATTTCAGGATATTCACAGCATGGTCTTGGTCTCTCTGCTTTTGAGCATTTCATAAAAATGGAAAAAGAGGGCATAAAAGCAGGCAAAGTCACCTTTCTCTCCGTATTGAAAGCTTGTTGCAGCACAGGTGCCATAAGACAGGGCAGACATATACATGACGAGATTACCAGAAGGGGCTTTGAATTAGATGTGTCAATCGGAAGTGCCCTTGTTGATACATATGCAAAATGTGGAAGCATGAAAGAAGCATGCAAAGTGTTTACCAAAATGCATAACCGCGATGTAGTATTATGGGGTACAATTATTGCAGGATATGCTCAATATGGCAACTGCAGGCTGGCCCAACAGTGTCTCATGGACATGCAGCGCCAAGGTTTGAAGCCAGATGGATGGATTTATAGTAGCATCCTGGCAGCCTGCAGTCATGCGGGCTATGTTCAAGAAGGCCAATGGTACTTCAAATCCATGGCACAAGACCATGGCATCAAACCTAGCATTGAGCATTTCAACTGCATGATTGACCTTTTTGGCCGGGCAGGACGCTTGAAGGAGGCAAGAAACGTACTCGAGACCATGCCCTTAGACCCTGATGTCACTGGGTGGACTTCTTTGCTCACTTCTTGCAAAATGTATGGCAACAAGGAGCTAGGAAGAGAGTGCTTTCATGAAGCTATTCGGTTGGATCCTAACAATGCTGCTTCTTTTGTGCTGATGTCAAGCGTTTATGCTGATGCCCACATGTGGGAGGATGTCCAAAGAATACAGGAGTTGCAAAAATGTGCCGGTGTGTGGAAAAAGCCTGGGAGGGCCTGGATTGAGCTTAATGACAGGGTCCATGAGTTTATCATGGGGGATGAAACACATCTACAAAGTAGAAAAGTAACTTCAAAGTCAAGGAGGTTGAAAAGGCAAATGGGGGATGAAGGATATGTGCCACAATTGGAAGTGGCGTCAAATCCAATGTCAGATGGGGTAAATGGGTTGCCCGGACCATCTATCAAACAGGCTGCTGTTTTTGGGCTTCTTTAGAATCTGAAGGTGCAGCAATCTGTCATCAGCATCTGGCTGTGCCTGCACAGTCATTAACAGCAGGTACAGGGTCTGCACAGCAGCAGACAGGTACGGCAGGGATGATGTCAGCAGTACGACACTGACACCAGCAACAGTATGGACTGCCAGGTTGGCAGTGACATTTACAGGTCAGCAGCAGGTCTGTACCAGTCGGTGGGGGTCTGTGCCAGTCGACTGGCCCATAGGCCCGTCAATAACTTATATAGTGGGTTGGGGAGGGGGGGTTTCCCCCTTAGCACTTGCAGCCTCAGCAGCCCAGAGCCTCCAGCAGCTTTGGGGAGGAGCAGGAGGCCTTGAGAAGCAGATAGCCTGAGGCAGATGTGGAGCAGTCTGCCTCTCTCCATCTCCACGTTCAGAACAGGATCTTCCTTTATCTACGATTATCTTTCTCAGCCTTTAGGGCAACTATTGGCAACCAGTAATAAAACCAGTTAATCCTCTCCACGGAGGGTGGGGAAGATGCAACCCAATCCCGCCTTTATACTCACACACCCACAGACGCAAGCACAGTGTTCGTGTGCCTCTCAAGTTCAGTACTCTTGGAAGCAGTTCACTGTGGTGGCACAGTGAGAGAGCTGAAGCTTTGGGTGCACTTCAGCAAGTTGAAGGTGAGGAAGGGCGACGAGGACAAGATAGGTGTTTCCTGTACTCTTCAGACGTTCATGGATTTGATTGTCACTACTCTCCCTTTGACCTGATGTTTTTGGATAAGTTATTTTTTCTAGGTTTCCATCGTATATTTAACCAACCCTTGTGCAACTAAGGAATATTTGGTCCCTATTTTCTGTTTGCCTTAGATTAATTAGAGCCTTTCTTGTCAAGGCTCATGCCACTGATGTACCTTTCTTTATTTTGTAGGAGGACCTTTTCTTGCAAAAATAAGAAAATAATTTATGAGCCCTTTCTAGCAAAATGGGATCTATAACTTTTATGATAAGTAAGAAGAAAAATGGAGAGCATCCACATTTTGCTGGCGAAATATAAGGCCAAGTTCTTGAATGTATGTAAATAGATTCACCTGTATCAGAATCTCTTAACAATAGTAGAAGGCAATCTTCAGCTGAGACCCTTTGAAACAACTATCAATGTAGATTGACTAGTCTATATTTGATTGGTTTACGATTGGAGGTTACTAGTGCCACACATATTCAATGTTAAAATTTGAAAATTAGTGTTTGATCATTGTATTGCAATGATGTGACTTGAGAGGCAAGGAGGGAATTGTAATGTGGAGGATTCGTGGAGAGGGGGAAAAGAAACAGTCACAATTTCAAATGTATGAAAGTAGATACATGTTAGGGTAAATACAAGCTCTCACATCACTTGGGAAGTGCACAGAGCACTCATTGCACATCTTGAAGTGAGGGGACTGGAGAAGGCATGTGTGAAGGAGGGGGGTAGACAGCCGGCTCCACAGCAGCAACTCACCATACTAGACAACCTTGATGGGAATCAATCTAAAATAGAAATCTATTCTTCAGCTCACCTAGATTTGGCATACTATGGGACTGTAGGAAGGGGGACAACTGCACATTCATATAAGAAGTGTTAATTGAGGGACTCTGGAATGGCCCCAGTTCTGAAATCTTTAAAATTAGGCAACATGTCAAGTAGCTTCAAGCTATTGTGGGTCTTGGAGAACTTTGAAGCAGAGAAAGGGTGTGGACGTTGTTATGCAAGAAGGATGTTCATTTATAATTTTTGATGCAGGTAAGCTGACACAAAGCATACAATTTTGTTGAAGCTTGGTACAAAAAGAAAAGAGGGGGACGATGGATCAGAGTGGATGCGAGATAAAGAAAGTCCACAAATTCAGGGATTAAGTTTGGATGTTGAATTATGAAAGGTGGGTAGGAGTATCGGGACCTCTGAAATGAGTGAATGCCAGAGATATGGTCTAAAGACCAACATAACAAGTGACATGACAAATTATTGTGAGAGAACGGATTGGTCAAGCCAGCCTGAAGGAAGACATTTTGGTGATATAGTATTGTCCATGGCAACATGCCATGCAAGCAGGGCGAAGGAGCTCCTAGCTCCTGGGCATAACTGTTTAGCTTAAGGCTAAGGGTTTTAGAAGGCCTGAGGGAGCATCAATGGCCCAAGGAAGATTGGGCAGGGTGGTGTGCTAACCCTATGCATTGAGTGAATAAAAGCATAATGGCAACATACTTTACTTCAGAGCAAATTGCCCCGCAAGTAGAGGCTGAAGCCCCTAGGCCTAAATATTCAGTAGGATGCTAAGGGATCATTGGAAGGCTTAAGGCAGGGTCTATGCATTGGCTCTTTATCTTCTCACTGTGTTTTGGAGGCTTCACGAGCTGGCTACACGACATGCATACATCATCAACTTGCACTCTCTGATTCCTGCTTGTAATATAGTCTTTGTAACTGCGCTATGTTTGACTGGGCCTTAAATAGCTTGCCCTAGCCTACATCCATGATTGTGCATGGAACCAACAAATAGATTCAGAAAGATTTAGCAAACAGAAATCTAGAAGGGAATATATGATAAGGATCAAGTAGGATGGTAAGGAAGGCCCGTCATGAAAGTGAAACACACACCACAAGAATGAGATGCTAAGGAAGTCTAGCCATGCTACTTTAATGATTGCAGAGAAGTCTTGGTGTGAAGTTGATTAGTGTCCATCCTATTCCTTTGTATTGTTATTCCTATTTTTTAATGTCATATTGACTAGTAGTAGTTTTCCTGATGCTAAGGAACTCTAACCATGCTACTTACATGATCGCAGAGAAGTCTTGGTGTGACGTTGACGGTTGATTAGTGTCCATCTTAATTTTCCTATTCCTTTTTTTCTGTCATATTGACAAGTCATAGTTTTCCTGAATGCAGCAAGTATATGACAAGGACATCTTCTCAGCGCATAATATAATGGGTGAGCCAGAGCTTCAGCCCCTGGTCTCAGCTGCAAGGATATGTTTGAGGGGATAAAGGACCAACAAATTGGGAAGTGGCTGGCAACTAATGACAATTCTTTAATCGAGGTTAGTCTGGTATGGCTCAAGGACGATGTGCAATTGAAGGAGAAACTATCGTTAAAGCTTCAGAATGTGGAGTCTGGTGGGCTTGGCTTGGAGCTCACTCAATCGTAGCATGATCAAAATGCTAGTGGTGTTCTTACATAAGTTATTTGCCATCAACAGAATATGATCAACTTTGAGCACAACAGTTTAGAAAATGAAATGTAAAATTCATTTCTTCTGTACAGGTGCACATATATTAGGATAGTGTTATTGCGAGACCTTGGGAAAGATTTCTCAGGGAGGCAGAAAGATGTGCTTGGGCCTCCTCCATGACTTGCATACGTGCAACACAATGATGGTTGAGGACCAGAGGGTCATAATTCTGTGTCTATGCATTGGCTCTTTATCTTCTCACTGTGTTTTGGAGGCTTCACGAGCTGGCTACACGACATGCATACATCATCAACTTGCACTCTCTGATTCCTGCTTGTAATATAGTCTTTGTAACTGCGCTATGTTTGACTGGGCCTTAAATAGCTTGCCCTAGCCTACATCCATGATTGTGCATGGAACCAACAAATAGATTCAGAAAGATTTAGCAAACAGAAATCTAGAAGGGAATATATGATAAGGATCAAGTAGGATGGTAAGGAAGGCCCGTCATGAAAGTGAAACACACACCACAAGAATGAGATGCTAAGGAAGTCTAGCCATGCTACTTTAATGATTGCAGAGAAGTCTTGGTGTGAAGTTGATTAGTGTCCATCCTATTCCTTTGTATTGTTATTCCTATTTTTTAATGTCATATTGACTAGTAGTAGTTTTCCTGATGCTAAGGAACTCTAACCATGCTACTTACATGATCGCAGAGAAGTCTTGGTGTGACGTTGACGGTTGATTAGTGTCCATCTTAATTTTCCTATTCCTTTTTTTCTGTCATATTGACAAGTCATAGTTTTCCTGAATGCAGCAAGTATATGACAAGGACATCTTCTCAGCGCATAATATAATGGGTGAGCCAGAGCTTCAGCCCCTGGTCTCAGCTGCAAGGATATGTTTGAGGGGATAAAGGACCAACAAATTGGGAAGTGGCTGGCAACTAATGACAATTCTTTAATCGAGGTTAGTCTGGTATGGCTCAAGGACGATGTGCAATTGAAGGAGAAACTATCGTTAAAGCTTCAGAATGTGGAGTCTGGTGGGCTTGGCTTGGAGCTCACTCAATCGTAGCATGATCAAAATGCTAGTGGTGTTCTTACATAAGTTATTTGCCATCAACAGAATATGATCAACTTTGAGCACAACAGTTTAGAAAATGAAATGTAAAATTCATTTCTTCTGTACAGGTGCACATATATTAGGATAGTGTTATTGCGAGACCTTGGGAAAGATTTCTCAGGGAGGCAGAAAGATGTGCTTGGGCCTCCTCCATGACTTGCATACGTGCAACACAATGATGGTTGAGGACCAGAGGGTCATAATTCTGTGTGGTTGTTCCCCCCCTTCTTTCTGGCAAAAATTCCTTGCACTTTGCAGTTTGCCCTATTTCTGAATTGTTTTGGGGCCAATTGGGTCGATAGAGGCACCCCTTGTTTTGTGTTGCTAATTCAGCAATCGCTATTTGTATTGTTTGTCTGTTTGAATTCAGTGACTTTGTAGCTGCCTGTTGTGTTTTGCGGTTAGTATTTGTGGGGCTTCCTTTTCTATCTGTCATAGGTCCCTCCTAGTGTACACCACGTGGGTCACTCCAACTAGGGCCTTCGGATTGAATGTACCTTCTCAAGTAAGCTCCTTTGGGTCCCTCATCCTTGCTTTGGAGTCAAGTGCTGGCTGACAAGTTGAAATTTGTGGTTTATGGTTTCTTTTTATTTACGTCAGACCCTAGACATATAACATAAATTTGGCTCTATGGTTGTAGATTAGGAGTGGTGAACGTTGTAATATTTCTTGCTTTAATTTGTTGAGTTCAGTTCGTCCATTGGTGTGAGGTTTTTGTCACCAACTTCCCAATTGGTGTTCCTCATCTCAAGGGTTGCTCTTTTCTTTATCCGAGGGCATTTGATGCGAGTGTTTTGTCTAGAAAGGTGCTCTTGTGTTGCAAAGATCTGTTTTTTTGTATTGAGGTGGAAATCTAGTTTAAGATATTACACCAACACATAAATTTAGAGAACAATATGATTACATCATCCTTAGTCAACATATGTAGTAGATAAATCAAACAATTGCATTATCTTTGCTAGTGTTCAAAGGAGCAGTATGATTTGTAGTGCGAGAACTGAGAACAACATGATTACATCGTTATTAGTCAACATAAATAGTGGGTCAGCCAAAAAATTGCACCGTCTTTGTTAATGTCCAAAAAAGCATTACGATAGCTTGTAAAAGATATGATTCATATAATTTAATAATCCATGGTAGAACATTTTGAGATGAACTTTTAGTGCGAAACTGTCAACAAATAAAGCAATGACGTGCTAGTGAGGCATGCATAGATGCAAAGAAGCACTTTGTCAAAACTATGGACAACCCTCAAAACCATGGGGTGGACAAGGCACGACATAATTTGAGAGAAAGAATTGCTAATAAAAGCTTGTGTGATTGTTCTACTTTTTTGTTGGTGCTACGCTCTCTAGTAGCCTTTGCAAAGAATGTTGTGCTTATTGTGAGAATGCTCTAGTTTTTTTTGTAAATTATTATAGCGTAAATAATCATACTGATTGCTATCAAGAAATCGCAAAATGTATTTATTCATATTACCAACCAATACCTAGAAATCACAGCGCACAGCTCTTGAAGGAGATGTGGGGGTATAACCAAGTCTCCAAATGAGCAATATATGGTAGAGAAGGGAGGAATTGTAGATAGTGAAAAGATTCAGTGTGATGCATGAATGTCATAAATACTATATGCTAGAATGACCTCTTTGGATGAATTTTTGTATCAAGCTCATTAGCAATAAAAAGGTCGCAATTATTGTGCTTGATTAGACACTCAAGGGTTCAAAGGAGCATACTTGATGTGAAATACATGAACAACAATCCTAGCCATGCTCCATTAGTCACATGAGTTAAATAGGGCCTTGCCTTTCATAGCTCCATTAATAAACATTGAACATAGAATGAAAAAAGATGCAATAGGATAGAGGTTGAAACACTTATTTTGCCAAAGTGCTAGGGGGAAAACGTAATTCTCATGTTGGACAAGAGAGGAATGAAAGAGAGCTAAAATGAAGTAAATGCTTCTATTGAGGCTCACATCATGGAGATTGTATGTAAAGAACCATACGAAAAAGAGTGTCTACACATATGTGCCATTGCTCCAAATTGAAGATACTTTTGTATTGTTCTTCACATAAGCAATTTTGCAAAATAACACCTATTACCACAAATATAAAGGTCTGGAATGTTCAAGATGCAATTGCTTATTCTCAAACATCTTTACAACCTATTTCCATTGGTAGTTTAAGGGGGACTAGTTCAGATGGTTAACAAAAATGTGCATTCTAGTTTGGATTCAAGGGGATCTATGTATGTAAAATCTCTTAATGGCATGTTCAAAATTATTAAAAACTCAAACCCCTTTGAAGTAGGCATTTAAGGCCTACTTGGGAAGGGAAACATTGCTCGAATATAGAAAAATAAAGGTTGCCTCAATAGTGGGCATTAAGCACAATCTTTGTTTAGGAATTTTAGCGCCGATTGCACCACTACACCATACTACCTATAAAATATCATTAAAACACACGAATAAGGCTAACTTGCTCAATCCATGATCACTAGGGAAATAGATGAATTGCAGTTGCTTCTCACATATTGGTCGATAGCCAATTTTGTGTTGTGTGAAAAACACTATAGTCGCTTGTCACATTATTGGTTGATAGCTAATTTTGCAGAGTGTGGAGTTGTTAGATCTTGTGGTTATGCATTCTTCGCAAGGTCCAATGCCATTGTAGATTTGTATGGGCCCAAAAAAATCATATTTGTTTATCTTTGGCATTTGAGCGTGTGATACAATGTCATTGCTATCCCATTCTGTTGAATGGTTCCATTCCCTCACGCAAGACAAACACAGAAAAGTTGCTTGGTGTTAACCCAACCCGGTGTTGTGCTTGGTGAAGATGCCTTCTCTTGCGGTCCTAAGGATGATGTGCTTGGGTGCAGAACATATGACATCATATACACTCGGAGGTCGGTGTTAGCTATTGCAAGAAAACCGTGTGATGACGTGAGAATACTAAGTCGCTTACACACTTAAGAATGCTTAAAGAATATGAATTGAATAACACAATAGCGACAAGTATATAGACATGCAACATCAACTTGTATTGAAATCACAACTGTCTGAAGTACAACCAAGCCGCCTCGACTTGCACTGATCACTCCCTAACCTAGCCAACTTAGGTCAGGCGAATAGAACTCAACACACTGCTCTCTTGTCCTCTTCTCTACCTATTACAAAGCATATCAATCTACCTAACCACCTTCTAAACGGATGTGCGCTTGGTGCACCAACTCGCCTCTGTTGATTGGTGGTGACCCCGCAATCTCTTGCACCTCCGTTAGAAAACTGATGCTTGATTGAGACCACTCCTTCCATCTGAGGCCGGCCACACTTAGGCATGGCTCCATGTTAGCCTAACCTGAGGGCTAACATTTCACCTCGGCTACCCTTGACCGTGTACTCATGGACTAGTAGAGACCAGTTGTCGTTGCTTGAACACGGAGGCGCCATGGTTAAAGTCGCGTGGCCATCGATGGTGATGCCTTCGTCGAAGTGGAGGTCGAGGATGCACTGGCTGATGAGAAGGGCTAATATCATCTGTGGTAGATGCTCGGGGAGGAGAGCATGGTGGTTCTGCTTCAAAACAATTCCTCTGGCATGGGTATATCTCATTGATGTCCACGGGAGGCCGCTTGGGGTTTGTAAGCCACTCCATTGTCCTAGACGTGGCTCACCTGCTCCTGCCACTTTGTACCGGGGTCTTTACATAGATCGCGTATGTTATCCCGCTTAGACTTAGCCTCTATCACATGACTTCTTATGAGCTTCTCAAGCTCTCGCAAAAGGTTACCATAGTAAGTAGGAAGCTTGGGTATGGACGACCTTGGCGATTGGCGGATTCTGACGACGATCAACCTCCGCTTGGTCTTGAAAATATTGTGCTGGCGTTGAGCGCGCTCCTCGACAAAATGGTCATACACCGAGACCACCGGCTGTGGACTGGTTCGAGGACATTTGGGTGCATTGAATGTGGGAGAGCAAATAGTTCCATTTCCTTGGTTTGTCGATAAACAGGGTAACGAATCGGAACATGGCACAAAACTTCCGTAGTTGGGACTGCAAACGGGGAGACCCTGAGGAGGCAAAATGGGCTCGACATCCATCATTTGCTCGGTTTGTACCCCCACTTCAATTTTGTCCGCCAAAATTGCGACCTGCACTACAGGATCTTCGAAAACGTGAGCACCCTCAAAATTGCAGGTCTAAATCGCTGTCTCTTTGCATTCTGCTCGGCCTCCTAAATGGAGCATGAGTAGGGCCTGAGCCGAGATCACTTCTGCTGTCTAGTTTGTGAAGCACCTCCGCCTTTAGTGGATTTCTGCCCTAAGGTGCCCACCTGCCCACTCGAATTTGACAACTCCCAGAAACAGCTTAGCCATCTGAGCCATTGTGGTGTGGTGGTTGTCAGTGAGGCAATCTATTAGGGTGCTCGTCAAGAGCCTGGAGGAGGCAGACTACTTGCTGGACTTGGCTGTACCTATCCATCTTGGCCTGTAACTGTGCATTCTCCTCCTTCCGGTCCTGATTCTCTGCAGCGGCTTGCCTTACTCGTGACCTCGATCTGGGTCCGAGTTCCCTGCTGCTGCCAAGCTTCAGAGGCCTTTTGTTGGCTGCATTGCAGCGCATGCTGCAGCTGCATGTTCTTTCCTACCAGGCTCATCACTTGGCCCTTGGCCTCGGTAAAGAATGCCCTTGATCTTTCCACCTCACACTGCAAGTTGCCAAAGTCCGTCTTTAACTCGGTGTGGGCCTGCTCTAGTTTGCGAATAGTTCTGGAGCATCTCTTCGTAGACTGTGTTCTTTCCATCAAAGCTGCTCCTGAAGGGACTTGCATTCCGCAGACAAATCTGCCTCGGCCCGAGGCAGACTTGCTGTTTGTTCTGCAAAGAACCTGGACATCTCCTCCCGGTATCGCATTTGTAGGAATAAGTCGTGATCGAGTACCTGGGGAGGGATCCAATGCTTGGCCAACAAGTCCAACGCCTACGTTGCGTGCACCATGTTCTCCCTTAGCACCGGCCCCGCTGGCTCTCAATGGCAGCCCGCCGATCCTGATGATTGTTCTCTGTGAGGAGGGGGTCTAAAGGGAATGGTTCTACACCGGGTAGGCTCTGTAGAGGCACTGGAGGTGCATCGAAAGTAATAGTGGCCAATGCGGAGCCACCCTTCTGCTGCTCGATCTTTTGTGAGGGTTCAGTATCTCCCTGATCTGTCCTGAACTCCCTCTGTTCCTTGGGTGTGACTTCTTCTTGTTGCTAAGGTGACCCACTACCCTCTGCCCCCTTGGCAGTCTCCTTCTCCACATTCTCGAAAGTGCCCTCCTGGCTGTTCCTCTCTGAAATATCCTGTTATGGCTCCTCAGATGACACCGTTTCCCTCCGGGTTATCTGGTTTTACTTGGACGTGCCTTTAGTCCTAATCCCCTCCAGCACTTTATCTTGGGTCCCCTCACCCTTATCCTGCTCATTGGTTTGCTCCTCTTGCTCCTTCCTCTGCTCGGCGTCCTTGTCTTATGTTTTCTACTCCTTGGGCTCCACTGCCTTCTCCTGTGCCATCTGCTTGGCACCTTGGTCAACCTTTGGGCCTTGGACCTTCTCTCCATCTCCGTTCTCCTGCTCATCCCTTTGGTTTCTCGGTCCTTGCCTGTCCTAACCCTGCCCGTCCTCTTTGCTACCTGGCTCATCCTCCTATTCATCATTCTTGAACTCGGATGGCCTTGCTCCACTTGGTAGAGGTAATGAGTTTGGCCAAGGTACCCGTCCTGACACCGGACGGTGTTCTAGCATACATAGATGTGGATGTGGTTTAGTGCCCGTAGTTGGGTCTGAAATGCCTTCTCAAAAATGCTGAACTAGGGTGCGGTAGGTCGCCTAACCGAAAAGGCGGAATGAATTACGAAATTTATTATAAGTCGTTTTAAGTTAACAATGTTTTAAATTGAAATGAAAAAAGTAAGTTGAGAATATCAAAATTGTATGCTTTTTGCTTTTTTGCATTTAAAAAGCAAAGATATGCTTTTACCCACGAGTGTTTACGTTATTTGAATAAAACCTTAATGATTGACATTAATTAAAATCAATCTAGGGGCTCATATTCGTTACACATGGCTCAAGGAGATGGAAGAAAATCGAAAAATATGATTTTTGTAAGTTTTGAAAGTCAAGAAAGGGAAATACTTGACTATAAACTAACCAGGCAATAGTAAGTCCGAGCAAATGTCGTGTGTGTTTAAGTGTTCCCTTCTTGCGAGTACCTCAACACAGAAACATATAAGAATTTAGAATATGCAAAAGCAAACGTAAAAAAACAAGGTTAAATTCAAAACATATATATAATATACTTTATATAATCACACAGTGTGTGGGCGGGGAGGCGGCACACTTTCTTTCCCAAAGAGTTATAATCCGAGGGAACGGGTCCTTCCTCGTGTGTCGAGATTGGAATCGTCGAGAATATTAGCGTCGAGATTGAGTATCGCGAATATGTAAGAGACTGACACATTACCTAAATCTCAATGGGCGTGTTTGTATTCCAAGTTGAGCATCCAAATTCGTGTACGCACCAAGTATGTACGTCTGCTTCACTTTCTGAAAAGATGCAAAAAATACGTTTGAAATGGAAACAATATTAAAATACGGTATTATTGAACAACAAATCATTAGTCTTGCTTTTATCAAAATTAGTATTGGAGAAGGAGCTCTCTGTACTCGAGCTCCTTATCCATGCTCAAGCCTGTCCCACTACAGCCATACTCTTTGAACAAAGGCAAGTAGCTAAGAACTGCTTTGTCTTTAGGCACTTGGAAAATCGATTTGAAATCCACAATTCAATGTATGTTTTGTTCGTAATTGGACCACCCCATAATTGAGTCACCATGGCAGATCGAATTGCAAATTGAAAACTTGATCTTTCTTTACTATAAGCACTTCCTTGTAAGCAATCAATAATACCCTTACAGAATGATCAAATTCTAGATATCTTTAGTGAAGCTTGACTCCTCGATACACTTGCAATGATGTACTTTGTGAGAGACAAGTTTATCTCCATTCGTGTCATTTAATTTGCCTAGTAATTTCAGGCAAGAACTCTCGTGATCTCGAAGCCTAAGCCCTTGCCAACATCTATTACTTCTTGGTAGCACAACTTCCATTTGTATTACAACTCTTTGTATTATCTCTTCTGCTCTTTGTTTGGAGAGCTTCTGCTTCTTTCTTGGCAGTGACTTCAATTTGTAGTATATGATCTTCCTATTCTAAGCTCTTTTGCTTTATGTTCGGAGAGCTTCTGCTTCTTGAACGTTGGGCCTTAGGTCCATCCACAAATAAAATAATCAGGAGCTTGATAAAGTAATCGAACAAATATATGTGCTACAATGGGCCTGAAAGGATGAACTTGTGGCTCATGACACCTCATGGCATAGGCGTGTCACCCATAATAAAATCATTGTATGTCCCGTTAACATTGCCATCTTGCATTTTGAATCTACACTTGTGGCCTCAATTTTTGCTAGTTTTTCTTTTGCTTCCTAATCAATATATTTGATCATGCGACCCATTCTGGAAAAATCATAGTCTGCCTTCTTTGCATAGCTCCTCCATAGCTCAAGAAAAAAAATTATATCAATATTGTAATAATGATTTCTAGCTTTCACCTCTCGGATGATGTCAAAGTTGAACAAGCATAGCGCTTTTCTGAGATCGGATGCAATGCTCAAGATGAAATTAGTAGGAGAAAGCTCAACCTATGGGACATCTATATCAGCAGATGAAGCTGTATTTGAAATCTGGCTAAACAAGACAGGTCCTCTTGAGTTTTTGAGCTGATCTTCATCGACATCAAGAATTGATCTCCTACGCACGCACTGGACATGCTCATCAACAACATAAACTTTGAATATTAATCCACCTGATAGCATAGTCTTTCGCCTTTCGCAAAATATCTGCTACAGCTTTTCCTCAAGAGATGAGGTTGGGAAAGTCGTTTTTAGCTCTAAAAACAAGAGACATCACGTTGACAAATCCCTCATGTTGCCACAGGATAAAGCCATACCTTCTTCAATTCTAGTTGCATCCTTCTCTCACATCTCTTTGATTATAATCAACTTGCCTTCGACTTACTTAGCTTCCCTTTCGTGAATCCAGGATTGATCGATACGATGCAACAATTGCTTGACAACCGCTTGCAGCAAAGCGATTTATCCAACTACTATCAAGGCTATCTATGCGGGAGGACTATTTCACACTAATGTCTACCATTGATCTATAAACAACAAAATCTTCAAACAGATCTAGGCCTTTTTGGTTCGTTTCTTTGAATCCGATTGCTTTTAGACCTATATAGCACAGCAATAAAGAAACAATAATTGTTGCTTTTTAGGATGGCAAGATGCATCGAAAAGAATTCTACGAAAAGACCAAAGCACAAGGATGAAGAATAATGCAGAAGACCTTAGGTTTCACAAGAGCGATCCAAATCCTTACTTGGCAGATCCATATTATGGATTACTAGTAGTTGTTGGTCCTAAAGGTGGGATCACTAAAGTCTTGACTCAAGAGGCGGCTAGCGAACACATTAAGTTTGGATCATGTTGATGATGTGAGGTGTTGTATGTCTCTCCTCGACCTTGGATTCCATCATGTTGATGATGTGAGTCATCGTTTGAATTGCTGCCCTTTGCCACCTTGCTTGGAAAACTTGCCCCTCCCCGCAAGCATTTGACCTGCAACCCAGCAAGGTGGCTGAGTAGGTCACCCGCGACCCAACGTGCTGATAAAAATGATACTCTTTACTTCGTCACCACTTGGAATCCGACCAAATGGACATGCAAGGGGTCGTTGTCCGACATCAGAATGATGGTTTCCCACAATGCCATCGTCCCTACCATCGGTTTCTTCATCACCGGATCACTAAACTTCTTGAAATTTAACAACAATGCGTCGGATCTCCCATCGGATTGTCAAATTCGTAAAGCACAATGCTTCTCTTAGCTATGGCGTCCTTCATCTGCAGCTTCTCCACCTCTGCAAGCTTCTCCGGCACCCTGCTCTCATTCGTCACCACCTCCTTCATCACCTTTCTGTTCATTTCGTTGGGTACACCTCGCTCGAAAACGGATACATCGCACTGTTCGTCATTACCACCTCCTTCGTCGGTGATCCCGTAAAATCTACCACCACGTCCACTATCTCCGACGGTGCCACTAGTATCTCCATCACCACGGGCTTGTCGAAGTAGAAGATGTAAGATCTGATCTGCGTGAAGTTGAGGCTCCCGTGAGTTAGTCTAGCCCTGTAAGCTCGATGTCTTCAAGCAGCAAGCCTTTGTGCTTTCTTATAATCCTCGTAATGTTACTAGCCCTCCCAATTGGATCGCGCACAATACAATCACATCCTCACCACCATTCTCGAAACCTCGAGAAACAGCTGAGACATACACCAAAACTTCCCCACCATGCCAACTACTAGCCAGAGGTCTAGCATAAGATTGTACGCACAAGAAAATGCTGACAAGCAAACAAAGTTGGTAGAGTTCACAAATCAAAGCACACCAGCGAGCTGGGCTTCAAGGTTCTTCAACATAAAAACTCCAGTTTTAGGGCCAAACCCTGGAGGAAATTCTATACCACTGCCGTGATTGTTTCAAGTGTTTCCCAAAGTGGCTCAATCTTAGAATGCGCCATAACATAATACGATCCTGGAGACTACAATTCTGCACTAGCACCATCATTATCGCTATACCAAAACCATGAAAGACGCCAGGGCAAGATTGATAGATTAATCAAATAGTTTTTTGCGATTTTTTTGCGCTTTCAAAAGCATAACATGAAAAGCACTTTCAAAAGCATAACATGAAAACCACTTCCAAAAGCATAACATGAAAAGCTCACGTGAAAAGCTTTTGTCAAACATCAACCATTTAGATCAATTTACATCAATGGAGTTTATTCATGACACGTGGCTCAAGGAGATGTGAGAAAACCCAAACATCTCTTTAGGCTGCCTACCATAACCAGTCTATTGGCAGTCAATCCTTGCCACGTACTACCTTGAAACATACCCAACGCTCTTTTTTAGCCCAATGAACTTGGATAGAAATTGGCAGGTTGTCCCTAGGCTTTCATCACCTACCTTGCTAATTAAATAACCCTACGAGGAGGATTAATTGTTGTCCTCGAAGTAGGCATCGCACCTCTTGGCATCCGTAACTTGGCAGGGTTGGTTTAGTTGCCTAAAGGCCGTCTTGAGCAGCTTAGAACTGATCTGGACATGTGTATCATTGATGATGAGGCTATGATCCTCCTTATCATAAGAATCCCCCAGATCTCTTCTACTAGCTCTTTCTCCTGCACTTCCTTCCACGGCAAGCTGTCAGACTTCATCAGCTATAGGATTCTTGTGACATCTCTGGAAAAGTCCTCAATAGGGTGTGGAGGCGACACACGAGAGCTTATCTTCCTCTTTTGGTGATTGGTGCACTATGCTTTCTCCATGATTACGAAGGCAACGTAAATGCAGAGTGAGGAAGAAGGTGGCTGATGAAAAGGCTGAGTAGCAAAGGGAATAAAATGGCACAATAGAAAAAAATGGAGTAGAAATGGCGATAAAGAACTTGAGTAGCAAAGGGAATAAACTGGCGAAACAAATGGCGTAGAAAGGCTGACAAAAAGGTTGAGGTTGTTGTATGCAAGAACAAAGAGGGAGCTGTTGTAGGATGATAAGGGCGATGATGAAGAGGTCAGGATTGTAGTATTTTGAATATGCAAGTGAGGATAATAACTAGATTCCCAATGTAGCCAAACTAAATCTGCAACTAGGCATCCCGTTAGATCAATTGTTGCATGAGCCTCCCTTTGTTTAGCATGATGATTTTGCATTAATGCGCCTTCAATGTTAATACTACCATGTGGTGGCATACGATGCATTTCCTCCACCATGACCAAATAGCTAATTAGCATTTTAGCTGACTGTACAGTCTTAGTCAGGGTTGACTCAGCTTCACCATTCCCATGGGGATAGTAGGTAGTGTA